>NC_056747.1:1031780172-1031852672 GCF_019279795.1 Protopterus annectens | reverse complement strand
AACCATTAGGAGATATGTCCCAACAAATGGTTGGAGTGTACACATACCATTTGAGGAGTGTCATTGGGTTATTATGCACATATGGTAGGGGTGAGAGAGTGAGTTGAAGTAACAACTAATATATCCTTGTAGTTTTCACAACATTCTTACTCACTGCAGTGGTCTTTCCCTTACAGGTATTATTACACTACAGAATGACCTTATATTGTACACTGATATGTTTATAAATTATTATATATGTGACCTGTGTCTTGCATACAGGCGTGACAGGCTGCAGGTGTTAATGCAACATGCATTGAGAATTGCTGTCATACACTTTGGGTGAGGTGCTAGAATGACAGGTTTGTTTCCATATACAATCTCTGACTATGTACATGTTTGAATATCAGTTATATGTGATTGACAGATGCCTACAATTCTTGTAACATCACACTGGATTTTCAGGGGAACAGGGTACCAAGCTGGTGATAAAGGCCATTTATCTGGACATGCTGGACAGATTGGAACAGTTGTGGGGTATGAATATGCATACAACTTTCAATCTGAACATTCTAGCAAATTCTGTACAGTTGTTGGGTGTAATTATGCATACAGCTCTCAATCTGAACATTGTATCAAAAGCTGTACAGTTGTGGGGTATGATTATGCATACAACTTAGTAGCACTCCCAGGATTCAAACCCCTGCTGTGTGTGACAAAATATTATAGCTAACATCACAATACACTGTGCTATTAGGGAATTGATGTACAGCTTTTGACTGTTTTCTATCTAAGTCTCCCAAACTTGTACAATATAACTGACCTCTTGGCACTTCCAACATTGTTATGCAGGACTTCATGCCCATTTTATCTGCATACCACAGTGTGGGTGACACAGCTTAAGATTCAACAGTACTATTTATAGGATGGAACAGATTGCCAACATATGAGAGAAGAGTAAACAAAAGCACTCCAGGGGTTATACCTTTATTCACAGACTATTACACATTTATTTCTACTGGTACAACACTTTCTAAGGCTCTTATATTTATTTGTTATGACAGTACATGCAGACTGATTACTAACCTGCCTTGTGATGCAGCCTTTGCAGACTAGCATAATGGGCTTGCTGGTTCGCAGCCCGCTCATCTGCAGCTGTCAGAGAAATGCAGTGATATTTAGCCGTACCTTTCTATACTATACACAAGCTAGGCAATTATTTACTACTTAGTAGAATGAGTACTTACTCAGTCCTGGGGAATTGGGCATCTGCCAAGACTTCTGGATCCACTGTTCTAGTACATCCCCCCTCCACCACTTCAGGTCAGCATGGTGGTATCTGACCTGCTCACCAGTCCGGGGATATCTATGGCACTGGTGAGGTCACGGGCGAGACTGTCCCAGGCCTCCGTTTTATACTGTGAGCCTTGGTACTGGCCGGTCAGTAGTCTCTGATCATGGTGTTTTACCAGGAGCCATACCATGATCTTTGACTCCTGGATGCCTCAGCACTGCACTCTAAATCGAGTGCCTTCACTCACGCCAGCCATTCTGCCTGCAGTAGGATGGTACAACCAGTTATGAGAAGTATTCCCACCTGTGGGGTTTAAATACGGCCATTTTCCCACACTTTCCTGTGACTGGCCAGTTTTGAAAAGGCTAAGCTATGGGCACACCTGCTTACATAAGGTTGGCACTGCTTAAAGAGGTATACCACTAGGCAGATTGAATTGGCTCCGCTACACTTTGCTTACACTTATTAACTTGAGCTGCACTGCGGTTAGCATTGCTTAATAGTTAATTAGCACTATATTTGCCATTTGGAAATGATTTACTCTTCATTACAGGTTGTATATGTGTCTGGTATCCATGATTCATGTATACATACACTGTATGGGGACCTGGGGAATTCTACACTTTATTACAATCACACCTCAGATCTATGCTTACTGCAGTACTCCAGTTCACATATTTATGTTCTGTGGCAGGTTATCCAACATCACACTGTACATAGATTCATTTCACATGTTTGGTTTGACTTTCCTGTAGTGAGGATTAGTTTGCTGATACCTCATTCATATCTATTGCTATGATGGCCTGGTGGTTAACCACTGTGACTATAGTGTGCAGGTTCCTGAGTTTGAGCATTGCAGAGGCAGTTTACTGTTTTGCTAGGCAGGACAAAGGCCGTTGGATACAGTGTGATTAAGGTACTTTTCAGTAGTTGTAAGCAGGTTTGCACAGGGGTAAGCACTGCCTACACAGGTTAAGCAATTTAGAGGCTTACTGGGTGTAGGACACTGTAACCGTGAATTAGCAGTACTTGCCTTCGTGCAAACTCACACACACGGCCTTATACTCGCTTACTGCTGACATATGCTTGCTACTGCTTCTTGCTGCTTAACCCGACTACTGCTTTATGCATAATGATCCTGACACCTCACATGTGCATGTCCTGCAGTACTCTAGGTCATATATATATATATATATATATATATATATATATATATATATATATATATCTTCATGGCAGCTGTTCTCCAGTTTATATATATACATATATATATATATATATATATATATATATATATATATATATATATATATATATATATATATATATATATATATATATATATATATATATATATATATATATATATATATATTTATATAAGTGTGTGTGTTATTCCATGGGTTATACAACATACATATTACTCATACCGTGCTTTGCTATGGGAAATGGTATGTCTCAATTACCTTCCTGTCCCCCCCCTTTCTCGCTTACATCCATGGGGCGGCCCCATTAGAATGGGTCCATCAAACCCCAGCACTCCTCGGCCCATAATGTCTTACCCATCATTCCCTCCACCCCTTCCCTCTCTCCTCCACATCAATCATCCTTCCTACAGGTTCCATCCAAATCTCACCACACCACTACACATTGCCCACTCTCCACTTCTCAGGACCCATCATGTACATTGTCTCACCCCATGAATCTTCAGGGTTCCCACACATTCAGTCCACAAACATACATATCCTTCCTTGCTTACCTGTAAGGCATGGTATGTTACCCCGAGGACACTTTTTAGCAGACTTTTTGGGGTTGTCCCGCTAGGGACAAACACGCGTTTGTTTAATATTAGACTTTGCAGGTTGACACTGTTTCTCCCACTGGTAGTATCCTGCCAGTAGTCTTGGTAGCAGTGCTGTGCAATGCTTAGCAGTGCTTAATATTCGATTTGCATGATATTTGCCTTTTGGCATTGATGTCTTCTTCATTACATGTTATATATGTGTCTTGTATCCTTGATTCATGTGTACGTACGCTGTATGGGTTCCTGGGAACTTCAACACTTTATTGCAATAACACCTCACATCTGGCCTTACTGCAGTACTCCAGTTCACATATTTATGTTATGTAACAGGTCATACTACTTCACACTGTACATGGATTCAGTTCACATGTTTAGTTTGATTTTCCTGTGGTGAGAATTAGTTTGCTGATACCTCATGCACATGTATTGCTTTGATGGCTTAGTAGTTAACTACTGTGACTATAGTGTACAGGGTCTTGAGTTTGAGCTTTGCAGAGGCAGTTTAATTTGTTGCTGGGCAAAACATTGGCCGTTGGATTCAGATTGATTAAGGCACTTTAAAGCAGTTGTAAGCGGGTTTGCACGGGTTTGCGCGACGGTAAGCACTGCTAACCTCCGGTTACAGTTTCTTACACTCAGTTGTTTTTACTTTGCTTAATCTGTGTAGGCAATGCTTACCCCTATGCAAATGCACTTAAACATGCTTACTACTGCTTATTTTTGCTTAACCCTGCTTACTAGTGCCTTATTCATTATGACACTGACACTTCACATGTGCATTTAATGCAGTACTCCAGTTCACATTTAAATGTTATTATGTAGGTTATATGGAAAAAAGATGTAAAAATATGTTCATATACAGATTTCACATGGAAAATGATATGCGCTGCAGTGGGACTCGAACCGGGAATGCCTGTTCGTTAGGCGGATGAACTAACCGCTACACTATTGCTGTGCTGCTTCTGTTGAATATATATTCCTTGTTATCCTCTTCAGACTTTTCAGCTGCTTTAACTGTAGCTAAGCAATGGGCAAACCTGCACACCTATGGTTAGTTGTACTCGGGGTTTTAAAAAAATAAATAAAAGGGTTTCTTCGTTTTATTTGACTGTACTGTTGCTGTTGAGCATATGGGGACTGTTGGAGGAGATATGCGGACATTTATGAGAAGTCTTGCCCATTTATTTACACAATTTTCTGTTCTACTTTGCTGGGGCATGTTTATTCTGAGAGCTCTGCTTTCAGACACGCCCCCTGCACTCATCCATGCTCCGTATAGCATTAGGAGTTCAGGCAGCGTGCCTTAATTAATATGCATGGTGCGCTGCCATCCTCCTCTTAAATTGCTGCTTCCATGCAGGACTAGATTAGTCCTGCATGGAAGATTACTAAATCAGGGGGCATGTCAGTCAGCTTGTGTTGTAGGTTATCCTATAGTCCATGTAGTTGTTGCACACACTCGTGTAAGTTATGCTGCCTTCTCACTATCTCTACCCTGGGGTATGTGTAGCAGCTATCTTTGCCTGGATCACAGATATGCACATCCACTAACTGATGCCAGGTGTGGCATCATGATCAAGGAAAGTCTTGCAGCCATGGCAATGATGTCCACCAATATACCTCTCCCCTTTTGTGGATGTATGCATATTGGAGGAAATTTGGTTGAGAATGTTATTTGTGGTGGTGACTCCTGTGCAACCTGGTTGGTCTCTCATTTGCAGCATGCTCAGAGATGAACACAGGTGATGCTGGAAAGTCAGCCTACCCCTCCACCATCGCATCATGTGGTGATATGTGCATGCCCTTCAATATTAAAATTGTGGACAGTGCCACTGTTTCACCTGTCTGTGTCATGTGCATTTTGAACATTATCAGCCAGAGATGACGTGCTGACCTCACTATGCACCATCCTGTTTTACTGGACTGTCCACAAGTGAAACCTATGAAACCACAAAGTTAACATGCCTATAATAGTGCTGGAACATATGCCTTACCCCTGCTAACCAATAGCAGACATACAAGTACATTTCAGTATTTCAAACAGCATATAGACAGATGTATATACCTTGTAGTGCAGGATGTCACATTTGCAGCCCAATGTACCTGAAGAACAGATATGCAGACATGTTGTGCTGACTAAGTCCTTTTCAGTTGCAGGTCAGTGTATAAATTGTAAATGTACCTGCTCTTATTTTCCCAGTGCATCTACTACAGTCATTCTCACAGTTGTTTCCCAGCCTATCTCCAACATCCAATCCATTGCAAGATATGAGGGTTCACTCACCTTTCCTGGATAGGGTTGTCAGGCACAATTCCTCCTCTGTGAACTAATTCTGTTTAGGTCACCCATCTCCTATGATGAACCTGTCCTTGGCAATGGCTAGTGCCTTGGCCTTGGCATACAACATTCTGTTGGCCATTCTACAATACACCTATACTTATGACCTATTATGTCCACCCACAACATTGATGCCTTGCACCACTTTCTGCCACATCTCATCCTGGAACCCTTATCAGTTTAACATTGTCCTGGATGTGCATGCCACGTGTATTAGGGGCTTGTGATAACACCCCTGACTCCTAGTTGATGAACTTTTCCAGCTGATGCCACTCTTTTGAGCCCATAACAAGATGTGTGCACATGTCATTTAGTGCGTGCACGTGTGTGTGTGTGTGTGTGTGTGTGTGTGTGTGTGTGTGTGTGTGTGTGTGTCTGTCTGTCTGTGGGCATGAATGTCCTTGACTACTCCTGTGTCCCAACATTCTCCCTCCATTTGGTGACTACATACCCATCTGTTGTCATGTTATGACCATTCCCACAGTATCCCATACCAACAGCAGAAATGTAGATGTTATCACTGCCCGCCTTCCTGCAGCACTGTGCTGATTCACCAGTAGTGCTTTCCACATCCTGTGCCTCTCCACTCCTTCTGTATACATAGCCATAACCTTTGTATAGGGACTATTGTTTTTCTGTAGCATGTCTTGTACTGTGTACACATAAACCACAGTGTGCCACCCTAATATGACATTTGTTTTTAATACCCTTGAGCAATGCTCTATGTCAGGGTGAGCTCCCCATTCTGGACATTTTTCTGTTATGCCTTTGTGCCATAATCATTGTCATGGTGAGCCTCCACTTAAAATGTACCTGTCATAGCCATGTGTTATGTTACCTCACCTACTTACTGTTTTTTCTCTGTTCTTGTTACTGTCATCCACTGTGGATGCTCAGTACAATGCAGAGGTGCATCATTATCAGGTAAGTTGCCTTCTTTTACTATGTCTATATCAAAGTTCATTGTCTTATCCACTGAAATCCTCTTGTCTTACTCATCTTAACATGATCTTCCACAATATGATGACCACACTTTTTATCTTAATAAAACAGTTCTCATAAAGTGGTGATTACAATGAGTCAATCAAGCACAACCATCTGTAAATCACTGCCATAACACAGTGTGCTATCCTACTGAAGCACTTCTGGGATCCTTGTCCCTGCCAGTCCTTGGGTTAATGGAACATGTGCACACTATACTTGTTAAAGCAGCCTGCAATGACACTACACTACAGATATATGTTTATTATCTCACTATTGTTTCTCAGTGATGATGCATATGGTGTAATGTCCAATCATGCTGCAGTGCACATAGGGCAACCATTTTGCTCCTCATGAAAACCAGTATAGTGGACATGGCCTCCTCAGGTGTTAGCTTCAGCATGGCTCCTGCATTTTGCAAATGGATCACTTAGATATTTCTATAGTAGCTGCACAGGAACTATGAGGACCACATGCTGCCATTATGATGTTCCATTATATAAACTGGATCCTGGCAACAGATTACCTGGACAGTGAGTGATACCTGTACCACTACCTGCTTTGGCAAGGATTGAACATATGATTATAGTAACCTGCAGTGGCACCAACCCAACCTGCTTTTCCAGTGAGAATCAGAGATTAGGTAAACTGAGTTACCTTTTATAACATTTTATAGTAAAAGCTGTATATTATTGTTTTGGCTATCTTTTGTTTCCTTGCCTTCTTTTCACAGTTTCACAATGTAGCGAAAAGTGAAGAGATAGAGAATGTGATTAACAAGAAAGCATGTCTCAGGAAAGCTGATAGACTCTTCAGGTAATATAATATGTGTACTATGTCCAAGACTGTGCTATGCAATTGCAACTTTTTTGCAACAAACATTGGGTACTAATGTGCTTTCTTTATTTATTTACTTGCTTTCTGTTTCTTTTCCCATTCATTTTCAGATCCAGGTTGTGGAATGGTAGCAGGCACTTGGATCTGTGCCAGCTTCTGCTTTGGCTGCTGAGTCACCAGTGGTAGTCAGGCTTGCCTGTCAGCAGGAGACAGAAGTCTTTTGAAAATGGTCCAGGAGGTCCCCTTTGGTCAGCTGATACCAGATGCAGTGACTGGTTATGTCTCAGATAAATTGGCACTCGTAAATCCACACAGGCATCAAAGAGGCTCAAATGACCACCTGGCCCTGACCATCAAGACATCAGAGGCAAATTCTGACCATTATGTCAGCCATGTAGGTGACTGATGTCTGGATGGGCTCTCATCTGGTCCTTTGAGGCCTTTTGCACCCCAGCCTATCCTCCATTCTGGGGTTTCTCTCCCATATGCATCATTCCTTATACCCGGTTTGCAGTGCAGATGTCTCCATCACCAATTGTCCCCCTGTGTATAAGAGCCAGATCCAGAACTAGGCAACCTAGGTAATCACCTGGGACCACTGGATGGAAGTGAGCCTGCTGGCCAGGGGGCTGCCACATTTTATTTTTAATTAAAAAAAAAAATAAATAAATAAATAAATAAATAAAAAATAAAAAAGCGCATATTTTCTTTAAAGGACTTTTTCTTTAAGAATTCCCTTATGGCTTTGCTTGCATGCATCAATGCACACAATGCATGCACAGCTAATGTTTGTGTTTTCTTGCCACAATTCCACATGTGGAATTTAAAACACAGTATGCAGCTGGACAACAGATATTTCAGTAAGGGGCTTCTTCTTTTCACATTAGAGCAGGCTGCTTGTGATGGAACAGAATGTTTCTGGCTGCTGATGTACATTGGAAAACTGCATAGAATCAGCATTTCAGGTAATACTGTATGTGCGTGATAGGTTAGTTAATTTATGCATACTTAAAAAAACCTTGTACCTTGGTACAGGAGACAAGAGCCTCAATCCTCCACACCAACCATACCTCTCAACTTCCTAACACAAGAAATCTAGACAAGCCCTTAAATAATCAGGGGGAGGGCAAAGACACAAAAAATAGGGACATATTTTTAAATATTACTCTTATAAACTTAGAATGTTATTAGAATAACAGGTTTTGAGTTAACTTATATTTTCTGAAGGATATGAAGTCTGAAAGTCAAATGTATTTCATTATTTAGTGACTTCAGTCCTCTGTTGTTTGCTAGAAAAAAACACAGATTTTAAAAGGAGCAGACCAAAAATATGAGGCAAAAATCTGGATTGCTGCAGGAATCTGGACAGCTGAAAGGTATGATGACAACAACTACCTCGGTGCATTTTCAAGGAATTCTAAGTTCCAGTGTATTTTCAAAGAATTGTGAGTTTTTCAGTGTATTTTCAAGAAATTGTCAGCTTCAGTGCATTTTCAAGGAATTGTGAACTTCAAGGGAACTGAAGTTTACCGTCGCTCATGCTGTTTTCAATGTGTAACTGTTTTGTTTAGCAAATGGTCCTCAACGTGTTACAGAATTTGAAAGCCGTGTTACTAATACAACAGGTAGCATACTTGCTTTTGATGCAGAAGATGATGACTTCTACTCCCATGGCATGTAGATGGATTGCTGGTACTGTGTTGTAATTTAAGAGGGGAGTGGAGGTACTACAGTCCTGAGTCTGCACTCCTTGGGATATGATGCATAGTAACAATGAACCTGTTGTCAGTTTGCCATCCATTCCTCCTTGGGATAAGATACATAGTAACTATGAACCTGTTGTCATCTTGCCATCCATTCCTCCATGGGACAAGATACATAGTAACTACGAACCTGTTGTCAGTTTGACATCCATTCTCTATTGCAATATTACCAACTTTCCTTACCAATTTTTTTTAATGTAACATAGGCAATTTATTCTTCAAGGGCAACAGGCACTGAATTTGTAGATGAAACAGTGAAATATAAACCTGCTTGCTAGCAGCATCCTCTTTATTAGTTACAGACTTTTACTTCTGCAGAGATTGTACATATTGGCTGATATTGGTGGATTGTAATGACAGACATCTGAGTGGCCTTTTAAGGTTAAAATGTTGGTTCATGCATTTTGTTTCATTCCTTACTGGAAAAATGTTGAAAACTACAAATTTAAAACACACTCTAACAAGTGCTGCTGTATTATACAAGGAATATAATTTAATACAATCTTGAAGGTGAATCAAAGAACACCTGCCTGTATGCATGACCCTAAAATGTGTCCTGGGGGCTTATGGTTTGAAAACAGCCCAGAGGTAAACTTAATCCACCAGGGGCCAGACGCATTTTTTTTGAATGTGGGTTTCAATGCCGTTTCAATGAATGTGAGATTCAAGGGCAGCGAAGTTTACTGTTAATGCTAAGTCTGTTTTCATTGTGAGACTGTGTTGTTTTGTTTAGCAAATGTCTATCAATGCTTGTGCTATAAAATTGAAATACCAGTTTTAAATTCAATCCAAGTATCTGTAATCCTTGTAGAAGTAAAGAAGAAAATAGCATCACACCAACAGGTGTGAACAGTGTTAATGGGAACTAGCATAGCCAAGGAATGGGACACTAGAATGGCTATGGGGGGGGGGGGGGCTGTTGTGTGTACAGTGGGGGGCCCTGATCCATTCCCCTGTCTAGGGCCCCATTTGACCATGATCTGGCTCTGGTGTGTATATCTGTGTCCTTCCACTGTTATCCCTACCTTTTGTGATCATACCACACATATCTGTTTGCATTTTATGTCTGTCTACCCAACTACCTTCTGTACTTCGTTTACCCTTCCCACACAAGTTCCTTGTATTTGAATGCATGATAGTGAGATACAGACACACCTTGTGGACATGATTATTTAACTGAAATGTCTCCTGGATCTTTATATGAATTGCTTATTTAATACCTTTTATTTGGAAATTATAGTGGTGTTTTTAAAACGCAATTGATGAAGTAATAAGATCTTATTTAAGTGATGTCTGATAATGTGGAATTACTCATCATGAAGGTGCAAGTCAAAGTGCCAGAGAAGAATAAACTTCATCTTTTACTTCCAATTGTTTGAGGTGTGTGAAAATAGTACTTTTTTATAAGTTCATGAAAGACTCTTGAATAGAAAATCTGTTTTACGAATAACAAATATACTCAATGCTTCCTAGATTTTGTTAATGCTAACTCTATTGAACAAATTGTCAAATTTTCCACTAAAGGTCTCATTGTCATCCATAGTCTGCTCCTAAAAATGTTTCCTTCTTATACCACGCCCTGTATCTCACCCTCCCTTATTACAACTGATCACAAATCTTTTATCTTCTCCTTTAAAGTCAATGGCACCTCCACTGCAACTACCACTGCCTTTAGGGGGTTCTCAAAAGCAAACCTTTTACAGCTCAGAGACTACCTAAATAAAGTCCAAAGTAACCCTCCAGCTACTGACCCCATGACCAAGGCTGCTAAGTGCACCTCCTATTTCTCATTACACCTAAATAGTTGCACTGAGAAGACCACTATGTGCCCTAAATGAAATGTAAAGGTTAAGAACAAACCCTTATGCAAAATACTTGCATCAATAAGTTGTTTAACATAGAAAGAAAATAATCAATTCTTGCAATAATGTCATACCTCCCCCCCCTCAAAAAGCACTGAAACAGATGGGTAAATCTGAAATATATCATTAGGAAGTACAAAACTGACTATGAACACAGGGTAGCCAGTTCTACCAAAGGTAAATCCTTTTTCAGCTATGTAGAAAGCTAAAATGAATCAGATAAATATGTAGCAGATGTATGGAAATGGCCATTATCCTAGCAGATGAACTTAACCCCAGCTTTACCATGCTTACTCACTTAGTTATTTCATCTATTCCTCAAATCTTCCCACTAAAAGTACCATAGACTGTGTTCTGACAGCCTTATTCAAAGTTAAAGCCACAGCTATGGAGCCAGATAAGGTACCAGATTGCCAACTTATTGACACTAAATATAGCCTCTTCTCAAGTAATGTACTTAATGTTTGCAGAACTGCTGCTATGATTCTTCTACAAAGGCTTGATACAGACAGAAGAAATGTCCTGTAGCCTGACGCAAACTGATACAGTTTTGCCAAGGCCAGATCCAAACTCCTTAACCTTGTAGACCTCTTTAAAAAGGTTATTAAAGACATGGGCAATAGTCACCCCAAACACACTGGCAGTATTGATCCTGCCAAAGTCTTTGATACAGTTTGTCATGCATTTGTTATTGATAAACTTATTAAAATTAATGTAAATCTTTGTCACGTTCCACTTTAATAAATCCACCATACACCAAAGATTTTGATGACCTTTATTGCTTGAACATAATAATAAATGTATCAACTTTAATAAGCATAACTTCATTTCAATGGAAAGTGGAAACAATAAGTCATTATCCATAAGGGCAGCATACTCCTGCTCACCCTTGGGAATAAGCAGTGTCCCCCATTTGCTTGCTTATCCTTACACTTTCAAGGCAGCGTTCCACCGCTCACCTTCAGCCCAACACCTTGTTTCCAACCAAACCACTAAGTCCAAACAGCATCCACTGGCACTCTTCCACCACTCCAAAATTCTTCCACAAATTATCCACCAGAGGGGGAACAGAAGAGGGGCAAGTCTGTCCCTCTTCTCTGCCTAACCCCAATCGCAAAACCCTGCATTCCCAACCCCACAATTACCATAACAAAAAGAGGGGCGATGGGAGGGCAACAAAATCACACCAAAATATGGATCTCAGCAGTCAATTCCTCACCTCAAAAGACCTAAAGACCCTCCCCTTTCCATACCTCACTTCCTCACTTCACATCCCACATTACTTAACCCTTTTCTTACCTACTCCCCTTCTAGCTTGCTTAACTAAACATCCTACCTACCTACCTCCTTTTAATCACCTATATCCATCCTCCCCCTCCCTTAAAGATGTCCCGTGACAAATTTGTCTGTTCAAACTTCATTTGTCAAGTTCCACTTTAATAAAGCCACCAAACACCAAAGACTTTTGATGACCTTTATAGCTTGAACATAATAATAAATGCATCAATTTTAGTAAACATAACTTAATTTCAATGGAAAGTGGAAAAAATAAATGATTATCCATAAGGGCAGCATACCCCTGCTCACCCTTGGGAATAAGCAGCGTCCCCCATTTGCTCACTTATCCTCACACTTTCAAGGCAGCGTTCCACCACTCACCTTCAAACTAACACCTCCTTTCCACCCAAACCACTAAGTCCAAACAGCATCCAGTAGCACTCTTCCACCACTCCAAAATCCTTCCACAAATTATTCACCAGAGGGGGAACAAAAGTGGGGCAAGCCTGTCCCTCTTCTCTGCCTACCAGCCTAACAGGCTGTTGCCCCTCAATCCCTCCAGTCACTAACCAAACCCTCCAAAAACAACTCCAGGTTTAAGTTAAATAAGTCAAGCCCAAAATCACTAAGGTGAAATCCATCTGCCCTAAACCACATAGGATCCCTATCAGCAAACTCATAGTGCTGTATAGAACTCACCCTCGTCCCTCCCAACTGTTTTGACAGCATAAAGTTTACAAACTTCCATGCCCTCTCAACTGCAGAAAACTTTCTAGCCTCCCGCCACACTAGCTGAGGAATAATCTCAGGCCACACCAAACCTACGGATGGATAAAGTTTCCTTAAAGCCAAAAAGTCCTCACACAACAAAACTTGAGGCAACCACAATTAACTCTGCAACATCGTAAATACCTGCAGCACCCAGTTCCACTTCAGCCCTCTAATGCCGTGCCAGATGGCCTTCCAACCGAGCCGATGTAAACCCAAGTCAGCACCATTAGACCTAACCGCAGCCTGCCTTGATGCCCAATACACATAAGAGTGGCCCGAGATGATAATCCTTCTCCCTAAAATTAACAATGGAATAAGAAACAACCACCTTCATCTAATATAAGCCAAAAAAGCCTTGGATGACCAGCACCCCACCCTTTTAATAACCTCAGTCGAACTACTCCTTTTGCCAGATCTAACACCCTCCCCATATGGAAAGAATGAGTAGAAAATGTATCTCCCTCCAGGCCTATACTACAAAAGGCCTTTCTCATAACTAAATTCATCTTCCCTCCAGTTAATTCCCTACTGCCTACAGACCTGAAAACTAGTTCATGTGAACTACCTTCTCGCACCACATGCAATCTCCTTCCCCATGTCACTGGGCACATCAGCTCCTGCCTGTTGTCCCCCAGATCTATTGTTGCCCCTTTCCCCATTTGATCAGTCTTAGATGATCTTAACCTAATATGCACTGCCCCTGGCACCATCATAACATCATCCCATACCAATGACCCCAACAACTACAAAACCCAAAAGCTCCAAATACATGCAAGCACTCAGCATTCCCCACGCAACATAGTCTTCTGAAACACCAAAAATCTTACCCAAGCCCTGCAACAACACCTTTAAAATTCTCCTTGTCAGTGGCCATCACCTATCCATGTTCCGGCCTTCTTCCCTGCCCCATCCTTTCAACACTCGGCCAACTGTCTAGGATTTAGTAAAATCCTCAAGTTTTGCCATCCGAGCAAACACACCAACTGCTGCCAAAACCACTCTCACTGACCTCACCACCTTGCCCTGTGCCTCATCACTACTAAATATCACAACAGCAACTCTCCTGACCAAACACTGCTGCCCAATCCTCCAAATCTCATCTGGAACCACCACAGTGTCCCTTGCTGCCATCATAGCTACCTGCTGAAACCTGGAAAACTGAAACCAAGACAGGCTGTCAGCACTCTCATTCTTCACCCCCGGGACATGTACCCCTGTAAAAGAAAAATTAATCAACAAGCTCTGCAGCACTAGTTTATGCAATACCCTCAACAACCATTCAGATTTAGCTGTCTTAGCTTGTAAAACTCTCACCACCTCATTATCATCAAAGTTAAACACAACCCTTCTACCCTTCAAATGATCCTGGCACACCACTGAAGCCTCCCTGATTGGCATCAGTTCCAAAAAAGAAATATCCCCCTTCTATTCCTCTGGCCACTGAGGCGGCCATGTTACTGCAAACCATTGACCCGCAAAGAATGCACCCATATCCAGGCACCTGGCTGTATCTGTAAACAGCTGCAACTCGTCCTGACCTACCCAATCTGTCTGCCAAAACTTGACTCCATTAAACTTCTGTAAAAACTGTAGCCACAAAGTTAAGTTCTCATGTGTTAACTTACTAACTCTCACCCAATGATGCTTACTCTTGCCCCCTTTCAATACAAATGCCACCAATCTGCAAAATGTCTGGCCCAGATGTACTTCCCTACAAGCACAATTCAACAACTCCAACAGCTCCATAACATCACTCACCCGAACCTGAGCCTTAGACTTCATCCATACTCACGGTAAAGTAACTAATCAGGACACACCACGAGACACCTTCTTCTGCACAAATCTTTATTCCAATGGATGAATAAAAGTAAATAAGCGCTTTCGCTTGCTGCTGGCAAGCTTCTTCAGATACAATAACATGAATAGTTCAACTGTTTTTATACCAAAGCATTCAGCAGCTAATCACATCATTAAACTATTTGTTATGCTAATGAGTCAATTAAAACAAAAAAGAGATGGGTTTAAGCAAAATTGCTGATAGGCTCAATCATTGCCGAAGCAAACAGAGCACCTGTTCAACCTTAAATAAACAAAGTCTCTCAGTTCATCAACGCATAGTATATAATATATAGTAACACAATCGCTGTATTCCATCTATGGTTAAAACCATCAGTATATCATTAAAATTCAAATTCTTGGTACTAAGCAAAAATCATAAATGAATAACAACGGTTGTCAACACACGACTAAATATTTGCAAGTGCTGCAAATTTGATCAATGAAACACATTCTTAAGAGACTGATAGATCCATTTTCTTTTCGACTTCACATCAAATCAAAACAAAACAACAACGAACTTTACGCTAACATCCCATTAAATGCCAAGAAACATATCTTTATCAGTGTTGTGCGTAATTCAGGAGCTGGCTCGCAGCACTTCATAGTCAGCTCGCTGAAGAAAAATTTTCAACACAAGCTTATCGTAATAAGTGACAACCCTATATTATTTTCAAAAGAAATAACATGGAAGTAGCAATAAAATGAAATAAAATAAAACCAAATAAAATAAATTAATTAAATTGAATTAATTCATAATTGTGTGAGGTCGAACTGCTCCATAGTGTTTGTCAAACTGCAACCCCGCCCTCAATTTCTATACTGTTGAAAAACTTATGGCTTAACCTCCAAAGGATCGAAAATATACAAAGTTCTATTAAAAATGTATATGCTTCCTACAAGTATCTGCACCTACAAATATCTAAAAATAGCTGAAATATGTATATGAAAAACAGCTAATGTATATGTATAAAAAACAATGTATAAACGCAGAATATATATAGTAATAAATATATTGTTAAAAAATTCATAATAAACAATCCCATCAAATCAATCTTACATCATGTCTCTCCCGTGTAATAATTCATGTCTATGTGTAGATTGTTTTACAGGGGAACATAAAACAGTTTCCTAAAGAATTTTTTAATCAGTATCACCAACATGGGTGTTTAGTATCACGGTGTGTAACGCTCCTGAGTACAACTAATACTCAAAAGCTCGATCTCAACATGTCCAGCGGCTATCTGTATTTAACCGCTGTCATAGTCGAGAGTATATCCCATGATGAAGCAACCTGCCTGCCTGTGATCGCTCTATTTCACTTACATCTATCAGATGAGCTGTATGCTGTATGATTTTCATGTTAAGTTCAAGTAAACTTCAGATGAAGTAAAAAAAGAAATAAGAGAAAAGAAATAAGAGAAAAGGTCGTCTCGATCAAGTGTAACTTTCACAGAGATCACATACCCACAAAAAATGCTTGGATGTGATACATAAACTCACAATTTTTGAATGTTGCTTTAAACCACTTCATTTGCAATAAGCATAAATATTATTTACTAAATACTATTTCTCTAGTTACTTAATAGAACATTACTTCATTCTTGTTCTAATCATAATGTATGTTTAGAGAAATCAAGTATACCGTAGCAATTGGAACTTCTTACACATACTAATATATTCTGTCATGTCAAGAATTATATATAATCTGGTAGAATATATCAGATGAAAAATATGTATATATTGTGAAATTTTACTAACTCTGTACTATATAATTGTATATCTAAATAGTATAAGCGTTATAGAAACCAAGTATAGTAATATAGAAGCGTCACAAACGCATAATAATCAACATTTTTATGGGTAAACTATACTGGTCCTATTTAGGACCCTTTTTCTCAGTTAGTTATAAAAATGGTTTTATAGAGACATAGTTATTTATGCCCGGAGCTCTATGTGCTCCAGATCTGAATATCCATTCCATCTCTAACCTAGCTAGAGCTCTCTCATTATCACCCAGTCTGCAATTAAACTTGATATTTTGTAGAACCCTGAATTTAAATCTATGCGTGGGATTCAGAATAATGTGCTTGGCTAATGCATTAAGCTCATTTTGTCTACGTATGTCGTAGATATGATTATATATGCGCTCTCTCAGTTTCCTCTTAGTGAGGCCAACATAGAACGCTGGGCATAAAGTGCATTTAGCCATATAGACTAAATTCATGGTATCACAGTCAGTATGACTTCTGGGTGTAAAATGAAAATGTCCATGGGGATATTCATATTCCTGTGTGGAATCAATATATTGGCACATATGCAATGGTTGCATGGAAACATTCCTGTCCTGTCAGATTCACTATCTACTATTGGGGGCATATCGTTTGAATTATAAGAAAATATTGTTTTCAAGTTTTCACAAGTCTTGAAAACAAACCTCGGTTTTCCACCTACTATAGCCCTTGTATTTTCTGTAATCCCAAGTAGGTTCCAATGTCTGTTGATGATCTTCTCAATCTCATGTATATCATTGGTGTATTTTAATGCAAAGTTAATTACTGTACTCTGCCTATGGTAAGTGGGCAAATGTCTAGTTTTGACTGTCCTAAGTCTGATCTCATTGTCTCCTGAAGCAACTTGTATATTGCCATCAGACATAACATGATTCCTCATATCATTCACTAACTTACTCTTATAACCTCTGGCTATGAACAGTCTCTCCATATGATCTGCTTCACTACGTAGGACATTCATATCCTTACATAACCTTGTTAATCTTGAAAATTGTCCTTTCATTATGCCCGTGAACATATATCTCGGGTGCATGCTACTATATTCCAGGAGAGTGTTCCTCCAACAGGTTTTTCTAAAAAGCCTAAAGGACAGGTTATCATGGATGTCGTAATGTAAAGTCAGATCTAAAAAATTGATCTCTCTATAAGAGTATTCATATGTGAATCTTAAGAACGTGGTGGTCATTTCTAGATATTGCACAAAACTGTCCAATTGCTCAACAGTCCCATCCCATGCTAGAATGACGTCATCCACAAATCTCCTGTAGATGCGTATGTGTCTCATCCAATTGCTATTAAAGACATGTGCCTGCTCCCAGTGATATAGTACCAGGTTGGCGTAAGAATTTGCACATGGGGTGCCCATGGCGACACCCCATGTTTGCAAATAATATTTATTATGAAATGTAAACACATTACATTCTAGTACCAACTCAAGTAACTGGTTAATCAGTATCTGCCTGTTTCTAGAGAAGTCACTGTTCTTAACCAACACTTCTCTCACCGCCTGCATCCCGTAATCATTGGGGATGCATGTGAACAGGTCACGCACATCCAAGGTCACCAACAATAATTTCCCATTTAACTTCTCCAAAAGGTCGAAGGACTCTAAGTCATTTAACAAATGTTGAGTGTCTCTAAGGACAGTGTTTATGTTGTTCACTATTGGCCTCAGCATTTTTTCTATGAAAATGGAAATATTGTAGGTGGCCCATAGCCTACCAGATACTATTGGTCTCATGGGTATTGGTTCTACTTTTTTATGTATCTTCGGCAAGCCTTTTAACACCGGTATCAAAGGTTCACTGATATGTAGAAAATCAAACATCTCCTTGCTCACTTGTCGACACATTAAAATGTCATATAACTCATCACTAACTTTGTTGATTATTCTCTTAACCCCCTCTAGTGGCAATTCTTGATAAGTACTATTTTGCTGTAAAGTGCTTTCTATATTGATCACATATTCATCTCTATCAAGCACCACTACTCCCCCACCCTTGTCGGCATTTGTAATAACTATGTCTGTGTTCCTTTTCAAACTTTTCATGGATTGATATTCAGCTCTTTCTAAGTTAAAAATCTATTCTTAACATGTCTATCAGCATACAGTGCGTAAAAATCCTTCTCACAGGATTTTACAAAACATTCAACATCTGTTGGCAGCATAGGCGAAAACATACTTCTGGGTTTGAAATTGAAATTTGCATGTCCCAATGAATCTGCTTTATTGTTAAACATCAAGCATAACGCTACTTTTCTTGCAAACATCCTTAAGTCTACAAGAGTCTCTGACAATTTGCTATATTGTGATGGTACATAATTCAATCCTTTGTTCAGTAGCGAAAAATCAGAAGCAGATAAACTACATTTAGATAAATTAAAAACCAATGAAGTCAATTCCAGTTCCTTTTGGTGTTTTTCTCGTACCTGCTTATTGAGGATTTGCGTTTCCTCAGTCCCCGACTTCCAGACCTCCCCCTGGTCGACGGGTAAGTCCTGATTGGAAAAGGGGTCTCACTGTTCTTGCTGGACATCGCATAATTTTTTCTGATAGTACCAGTTCTTACAGGATCATCTGTGGATAATAAAGCCAGTTGATTTGGTGGCGGTGTGGAATCCTCAGTGTTAGCTGCAAAGGTTGTTCTTCTATCATTAATCTGTTCTGTGGAGCTGTTCACAACCCGATCCGTTGGCGCCAAATTTAAATCTCCTTCACCTCCCATATCCGGCTTCCTCTGTTGCGTGTAAGGCACTTGTTCATTACGGCCCATATTATTCTCATTCGTCCTTTCCCACACGAAAATATTGCCTGTTCTGAAATCTTGTACGTCCCTCATGAGTTTTTTCTGTTTAATGCCTCTTAACTTTTCACCATATAACTTGATTTGCAATGAAATATCATTTAGTTTACGGCTATATAATTCCGTATTAAATCTCTCAACAATGGCTTTGTATGCTGTATCGATCTCTCTCTGCAGTTCATTTCATCCATACTATTTTCTCTTGTAGCCTAGCTACCTTCTTTCTTGGCAGGTGAAATAATCCTAACCCCACATCCACACTCAACCCCAAGAAATCTAAAACCTTCACCAGGCCCTCCAACCTACGAATAACCAGTGGTACTCCCAGCTCCTGATACATCCCCCAAAACTTTCTTGTCTACTCCCCTACTAGCTTGGTTAACTAAATATCCTACCTTCCTCCTTTTAATCACCCATATCCACCCTCCCCCGCCCTTAAAGATGTCTTGTGACAAATTTGTCTGTTCCAAACTTCATTTTTTGTTTTTAGCTGGATAGCTAATTGATTGATTGACAGAACCCATGAAGTGATAGTTGCAACATCTTCCCACTGAATATAAAAATATTACCAGAAATCTCTAGAAGGACTCAGTGTTAGACCACTCTCTGTTTGATATCTATTTGTCTGGTGTCAACCTAATGCTCAAAGCTTGTTGTCATTCAAGTTTGCTGATGACCTCAGATTGTGTGCATTTGCCAGCTCACCTCCTGTCTCACAGTTACTTCAGCAAGGGCTTGATTTTACAAGATGTCTTAATGGTCTAAAGCTAATAAATATAATCAAATTCTATTTGTTACACAAAATGCCCCCCCCCCCATCATATGAACAGTACATCCATCCAAACTGTCATCATAGACTTGTGTACCTATATTGACAACTCACTATCATTTGACCATCATGTTTCCATGATAGTTCAGAAATTCTTCTGTCATACATTGGCCCAAAAAGACTAATATGAAACTGTGAAGTCTGTGAAAGTTCAAGAATCAAAACCAGAACTAAGAACTCATACTCTATCACATTCCTTTGCCACCTTGACAAAAAGGAAGAGTTAACTTGTTGGAGTATAAAAAAATGTATCTTCTATGTGTCAACTGTTATTGAAAATTCCATGAAGTTTCAACTTTAAGTGATAGTAAAACCAGTCTGTAATTATTGTCCTGATATCTATTTTTGCAAAGCATTGTATACTTGAAGAGGTCATGTCTGGTAAATGTCCTCAGTTTGTAAGTGAAAAGCTTCTTAAATTTGACAAACAATTCACAACTGAAACATATTACATCAAGTCCTAGGTATCCTCAGTCCAATGATCTAGTTGAAAGAACGTTGCAAGCTGTGAAAAATATCTCAAACCAATCTGAATGCTCCAAATCACGGATTATTGTTAATCCAGTCCCTAGTAAGAACACACTCTTAGTCTTTTACAATAATTAGGATTATCACCTATACAATTACTAATGAGTTAATGACTCAATTCCTGCTTTCTACATCATATTCATTAGTTTCACCAACTAGACCCATTAAAAGACTGAATGAGAGGTTAACAAATAATCTTTCTGATTTAAAGAAAGATAAGAGAATAAAGAGGTCTAGATTTTACAGCTAGTTTTTAAAATAAATTGCAGATCCAAGCCATTGTATTAGTGCACTCTTCTTCACAAAGATATTACTGTTTACAAAGCTCAGACATAAAAAATCCACTGTTGAAACAGAAAGCACTCATTTTGATTACCAGATTTAATAATGCATCCAGATGTTTTGTTTCCAAAGAAGGATGCTGGCAGAGCTATTTTGGAGAGTTCTCAGAAACCAACATCTAGAGTGTCTGGCCTTGACTTCAATATGGATTCTTCAGTCCTTTCAGATATTACACATGACAAGTTATCACAACCTCTGCTAATCAACATGGAATGACATGATTAGTGACTATTAAATTAGATACTGAATGTAAATACCCCAGATTTGAAAGGCTGATTAAAAAAACCTCAGACACTATAAATATATATAACTGAAAAGTATATGATATTTTTTATTTTTTAATGTAATAACCGCATGGTTTACACAGTTTAATGTCAAATTGTAGCATTTTGAACCATTGTAAGTAAAATGTGTATACATAGACAGATAGATTGTGTTGGTCAAAACGGTCAGTATTCCTTTTAAACAGCTTTCTGCTTGATGTGATAGTGAGTCATGTGATAAAAATATGAATGACAGTCTTCAGTAAAATATCTAAACCTAAAAGAGGTGAATGAGCGCATCTTTTCGTTCGTCCATCTTCACATATTCTCCAGTCCAATATGGATATATGACAGCCATGAGGGTCTAAAATAGTGTGTTGTTGATGAATTATAACAGATGTATAGAACTGATTCATGTGAGTAATGGGAAAACAGCAACATACTGTTCGTGAAGTAGGATCTGCAACTAATGCAGTAGGTAAATGGTCAAACTAGATGAGACAAGCTGTCTTTTCTGCCATCAAAACTGATGTTTTAATGAACATTCTAATATATGACCACAAAAATCTGGCTTTACAAATGTTAACTGTTTACTGGATACTAAAAGAAGACTTGGGACATATAATTAAGCAGTAAAACAGAAATGACTCCAGAACTTGAAATTACATGAAGCTTTTATTTGTAAGACACCTACAGAGCACATCAAAACTTAAGAAAAAAAGTCTCAAGACACTTGTTTTGTCATTCCTTTCTAGACAGGGAAATAACTTCAAAGCAGTGTTACTTAGATTATTTTATGTTTCCTTTAAGTCAGTCAGGCTATCAGTCATGGGATCTGATTTTCTTTGCTTATGAAACTGTGGAAAATATTATGTTTAGCAAAAGAACAGTCATATGCAAATAATGCATGAAGTGAACATTTGGCAATCCTACTTTTAGTTATCTTCAGTAACAAAAACAAAAACAAAAAATTAATCCCAGAAAGCAGATTAATATAATATTTATAGAAGCCATCCCTGTAATAAATTACTGGGATGGTATGCTGTAGAGGTCAATCATACCCTTTAAATCTTATCAGGGATCAGAAATAATGGCATGATTATTACAAGAAAATGTTTCCAGAACTGGTGTGGCACACTACATACCTCTCAACTGTCCAGATTTCTGCCTCATATTTCTGGTCTGATACTAATAAAATTTGTGTTTTGGGGCAAATCATTAAGGAATTAAGTCACAAAATAATGACATACATTTGAGTCTCAGACTTCATATCCTTCAGAAAATGCATACTAACACAAATCCTGCTATTCTTTTGTCCTCCCATTTTTTAGGCTTTCTCCAGGTGTCTTGCGCTAAGAGGTTGAGAGGTATAGTGGCACAGCATTGCAGTGGCTGGTCTTACTGACTCATAGTATTTGTTTCTCAAATCCATTTTTCAAATGAAGTTCCTTTTGAGTGGAGTCTGCATATCCTCAATGTGTCCATGTGGGAGTCTGCATATCCTCCATGTGTCCACTTTCCTCCTACGCCATAAACACATGCTGCATGTCAACTGATTACCCTCTGTATTGTCTGTAGGTGAGCATAGTTTGTTTGGATGTGTGCTGCTTGTGAAAGACTATAATTGTATACAGAATTAGCTGCTTTGGCTTGAGCTCATTGAGTGCTAGGATAGATTTTAGTTGCCACAACCCTGAATTAGGTCAAGCAGGTTGCTGGAGAATGAATGAATGGATATTTTGCAGAACATGTTTGATGCCCAGAAACTCTATTTGTGAACTGCAATGTCCTAATTCCTTAGTGCTGCCAAGACAGCTTTGAAAACACACTGAGTTGTCAATGATTTAAGAAGTACTCAGCACTTAGTTATACAATGTATGGTGGTCTTCTCAAACATAACCAGGAGTAGCTGTCATTCTGGAAGACTAGCCAAAAGGATAATTTCATTTGAAGTGAGTTTATGCCATGTCTTTCAAGTCCTTAAGGATTCTATCTACTAACAGGAAAAAAAACTACATGTGCTTAGTCATTACTTCAGTGTTAAGAGGTGGGGGAGGGTGACTTCACAGAGATCCATTTTTAGAGTAGAAAGATGTTTAGCACATCCAAAACTGCCTTCTGTTTAAGTGTACTTGCTTGCAAAGAATAAACATCCTGTTGCATCAAGACATAAACACATTTTGTGACGTTCTAATGTACACTGACTAGTATACATGGAATTAGCTCTTAACATGCACAATAACTAAACATATACATGTGTAAACAGAGTTTGATGTCTTATGAACAGTACATTACTGTTGCTGTCTTGCCCCTGCTATGTCATACACTCTTGCACAATTCTTAGTTTTTGTATCTTTTTTTTACAGTGCATTGCAGTGGTGTTTTCTATTGTTTACCATTTTCTTGAACGTTTCATTGTAAAATTCATTAATTTGTACTGAACTACTTGTAACACTGCAGCATTTTCATCATCCCCGGGATTCATGAATGTTGCGCCAGGCGGACGCATAGCGTAGGCGTTACAACACCAGATATGGCCACTGAGCGATTCAGGTACAATCCAATTCCATGTGCACTACCGGCGTGTGCCGGATTTGCGCCGCCTCCGGCGTAGGTATGTTAAATACCTCATGTGCAGTGTTGCACCATGCAAATGAAGGCAGATAGCGATCCACGAAGTGGTGCAGGCGTAGCATAAGGGCACGGCAATGTAAACCAAAAAAAAAATGGTTTACATTTACCGAAACATGACATAGGAGTAACGGAACGCTATCAACGTCAGGTATCACAGTGTTGCCACATGCCAATGGCGAAAGACACAGAGAATGTCAAAAGAAAACATGCACAACATGTAAATAATGACATAAATGGTATGTCCACAGAAACACACAGCAGAACCCCAGGACATGTCCGCGGAAGGTGCTAAACAATGAAATAATATGACAATGTCATAAAAGAGCAGTGTAATACACATCAGCTTCACAGCCACAATACACCATGATATGCATGGAAAGCCACATCCATGGTGCAAGGGTTGCCAAGGAGTCGCGGCAGTGTTCGGTGCGGTAACTATGAATTAGTAGTCAATGCCATGCAAATGAGGCAGATGATACTGAATCGCAAAACCCCTGCCGGCGTAAGGCTGTACCAAACGGCGCAGCGGTAATACACCGAGGAGTGGCTCAGAGAGAATACATGTCAACCGCAGAGGGGTGTGCCACTGTAGGAGGAAGCACATTGGAGCCCAGCAAACATGGGCTGTACATTGCACAGCACAGCAGCAGGACCGGCGTGTGGGGAAATAGTTGAGCTGAGAGCACACAATGCGCGCAGAGATGCATATGCACGAGGATGACTACGTTCCCGTAACCCAGTCATGTGACGCCCGCCCCGTCAACAACAACGGATACAGGAAGGTGATGCTGTGAATATGAGGAAATGCGGAAGCAGTGTAATTGGAGTAGTAATGAGCAATCAACAGTAATCAACCCACGAAGGCCAATTGGCGGCAGCTGACAACTCTGCAAGCAGAAACCTGCAAAACGGGATAGGGAGGCATATGAATGCAAAGAAAGTAGGGAGGTATCAGATTACAAAGAGTGAAGACCTGACACAGCAGAGCCAAGTAGACAGGCAGCATAACGGCGGCACACAAACGCGATATGCCATGTCCCAGAAACCACACATGACAGGGCTCTGCAGGATGCATGCCAGGAAATAGTAGGTGCAACGTGCAGAAACAGTAAGGTAAGTTCGAAATCTAAACCAATGCAGGCAAGAGTAATGCAACACCAAAGGCAACAGCGTTGCAGTGCCAACGGTAAAACACGGAAGATAATCCACAGATATGGCCGCACAGACACACCCTATGACATCACCGGGTGTACAGCACAACAGTATAAAGTGTGAACGCACACAACACACAGCCGTGTATTCCCAAACGCCGCACTCTAGGTGTAAACACACGGGGAACTTTTAAAATGTTCATGTTGGGTGCCGCCATGGCCGTGATCCATCAGCATGTGTTAGAGACAGACGGAGTTGTGGAGGAGGGTGCCGACAACTACCGTAGGCCTCAGAGGAGAAGGAGAGT
This sequence comes from Protopterus annectens, assembly GCF_019279795.1. Lineage (NCBI taxonomy): Eukaryota > Metazoa > Chordata > Ceratodontiformes > Protopteridae > Protopterus > Protopterus annectens. Next base: position 1,031,827,277 of record NC_056747.1, on the reverse strand, counting down.
GTTCAGACCAAGGGTAACCTACCAGGGGCTACAAGACCTGGAGATAGTAGAGCATTACAGGGTGGATAGGGACACTTTACAGCAAATAGCGGAGCTGTGCCGGCCACGCCTGAGAACAAGAAACAACAGAGGGGAGCCCATCCCAGTGGACACAAAGGTATGTGTAAGCTTGTGAATACTGGCCACAGGCACCTTTCAAAGGCCAACTGGGGATATAATGGGTATCTCACAGGCATCAGCATCCAGGGTACTACACCAGTTTCTGGATGCCATGTTACCACATGCCAATGAGCATATATACTTCCCCAGATCTCAGGAGGAGTTGGCTAGCAATATGCGCCACTTCCACCGTGTGGCACAATACCCAGAGGTACTGGGTGTGATAGACTGTACGCACATACAAATCAAGTCACCACCTGGGGAGCAGGGTAGACGCTACATAAACCACAAGGGATTCCCCTCCATCAATTGCCAGGTCGTGTGCAATGCACAGGGCATTATCATGGATGTGTGTGCTGGCAGCCCTGGAAGCTACCACGACTCCCATATCTGGCATGCCTCATAGCTGTACCAGGTATTCGCCATGGGGGACATCCCACAAGGCCACCTTGTGGGGGATGCTGGCTATGCACTGGAGCCGTGGATGATGACTCCCATCAGAAATGCACACACACACATGCAAGAACGCCATAATGAGGCACACGCACAAACCAGAATAATCATAGAGCGTGTGTTTGGGATGCTGAAATCACAGTTCCGGTGCTTGGATACATCCGGTGGAGCCTTGCAGTACTCTCCAGGCACATGTGCCCACATATTCATAGTATGTGCCATGCTACATAATATGATCCTGCGGAAGCAGCTGCTGCAGGGACATAATAGTGAAGGGCCACAAAGCCCACCACAACTGCCAAGGCCAGTACAGGCACAGGACCATGAACACACTGTGCCAGCCCCAGTAGGCAGACGGAGGCGTACCCAATATGCCTATGCCCTGGCAAAGAGGGAACGTATAGCACATACTCTGACAGCGTAGGCCCCATGGACTGACACCTCCCTACCTGCACACACAGTGAAATGGACGGCACACAAACATGGCCACCCATAAAGTGTACCGTATGGGTGGCCCCATGTGTGACTCCAACATAGGCAGCACCCAAACACTGCACACCCAACAGCCAGCGGAGCATGGAACGCCAACACCTGAACCATACATGGGTCCTACAGCAGACGGCGTTGCTGTATGCTGCCACGTTCGCCGCAAGGTGTATACATATAGACATGTAGATATATGCATATACAGATATGGAGATAGATATAATTACACACATAGAAATATATGTACACATATACATATAAGTACAACAGGTAAGACAGGGAATCAGAGGGATGTAAGATGACAGAGAAGTAACACGCGATATCTGTACATAGTAAACATAGTGAACGACAACCTGAGCATCCGGGAGGTTTAACAGAACAGGAAACCGCCACCCATGGAAAGGTCAACATACCGAAATGCATAACCACGACTCGGGATGATCGCCAGGCCACAGTACAGTAACAGTACATGCACGGGTAATACTATGATGATATGAGGGGGGAGGTAGACACTGCCGCCGGTGATGCGGGCCACGCAGGTACTGTGTGCAACCGTCCCTGTGACTGCCGCAGTATGTGTATGTGTGCGGTGAGGGTGCCGTGTGTTCTGCTGTGCGAGTGTAATGTGTGTGCCACTGTAAAATGTGTATGTTGGTGCCATGTGACAGGCGGAGTGGAACAACATGTGTAGGCATACAGTATAGTAACCTCAGGCGTATGTACACCAGTACTCCCAAAGTAGTACTGACAGCCCCTCCCTGGCTAGGCGTGTGGCGACGTATAACGATGCAAAGTGAAAATGTCCCAGAATGTACCACAGGAATATACCCCACATGAAATGGAAAGGACGTATGTACAAATCATGACCATATGTATGACACCGATATGCTAATTGCAAAATGATACATCAGCAAAGTTACACAGCAATAGGTATGTACCGCGGAAATACGCATGTGCTACCCCGGTACTGATCGTGGCCACGTATAGGCCCGTAAACACTGCTGTGTGTTCTACAAGTGTCAAACAAGCAATCGCCACCTGAATAGGTGGCAACCACAAGCAAACAGGCCATCCCAAGTACAGGACCACAATGACTGTAAATATCCGGGACAGAATGACAAGGGATAGTCGTCACGTACAAACAGCCGCAGATATACCACCGATGTGACGGAGGAATACATGCAGGAAGCACACACGCAGGCGATACCAACACCACATGACAACAACACAACCCACACTCCCAGAACAACAGACGAGTAACTGCCAACTCCCCAGGCAGGGATGGAGCACACAGACAAGCATACCGTGTATGTAGAGTTGCAAGGCCCACAACCCGTATTCATCACCTACAACCTCCGATATTCCCCATCGCACATATCAAAGGGATACAAGCCGTAATAGCAGCACAAACATACAGGCAGTCAATGACAGCTGCATAACCGCAACATCTCGCGTGGGAAACACTATCAACAGTGGATGCATACTTGCATCCATTGTGTAAAGGAATACAACAGCTATGTTACACATCCGAATGCAAAACGCCATCAACAGACGCCGTCAGGACAGGGATACCCACATGTCGAACAGAATACCATACCCAACACACACAATCCACGGCTAACACCACTGCGAAATGTACCTGACGCCACACATAGCGGCTGCAGTTACACATAACATAACACAATACAGACCATCTCCACGAAGGTAGGGCAAATAACCAACGCCCAGGTGAGGAATGCAACCATGCCCTAGTTACGACGCGTAATGTACAAATGGAGTAGATGCACAGGTGATATGCGCACAAGTACACACTGAGGAACAGCCATTGGTGTGATGAACCCACATGTTGCAGGTAACGATGGATATAAGGATGACTCCCAGGATATTCAAACCGTATGCTCATACTGAACTACAACTCAAAAATGGATAGAGTGAGAAAACGCAATAGCGAGACACGCAACGAAAAACGGAAGGAAACACAGAAAAGGTATGTAGAACCCACGATATGTACGGGTGTGTAACGCATGATGTGTATGATGAAGCTGCACTGTATGTGAATGGTGTTTGTAAGTAAGGATACTTGTACATAATGCAGAGAGTGGTGAAAGGTGGTTATGTAGTGCTATCCTGCTGAGCATACCAATGACTGTGGACACCGTGTGCACAGCAGTGGGACATCATGTACACAGCCGGGATAACACAAGGGCTGCCACAGGGGGGCATAACACAGAACAATGCCAGACCACACGCCGATGCTGGCAGTGGATGTCCAACAAGGAAGTGCCATAGCAGGGGATAGGACATGTATGTATACTGTCACAGCACACATGTGTATGGGCATATACCGTCGATGTCATACGTAATGTGCGCACGACGTGCACGTATGCCTTGCAGTAGGGGATACTATGTCAACTATGTGTAATGTAAAGCTATCATGGCGGATATGACAGACATCATACACAGTATCACAGGCATATCATGCATAATGGAGTTATGGCCTATTGGTATGTACAATAACAGGATACGTATGGCCTGTACATATGGGACAGAGTAGTAGCATAATAGCCATCCGAAATGGAAGGAACACCAAGTAACCATGATCAAACAATCTGTAGCAGGTGCAATGTGGGCAACAATGAAGTCCGGCAGGTCCATGTGTAAACACATGTGCAGTGGACACAGTAGTGTCACCTCCCCATGGTAGTGTCCAGTGAACAGCAGAGGTGGGTGTCAACTGCATGTCTACACAGTACTGCTGCTGTGGTAGTACCATGACTACGTGTCACTCAAACAGCAAGGGAGCTATCACATGAACAGTGCCACTGTGTGTCCCTGTGGGATGTGCACAGGACCTATGTTCCACAGCATGGTGTGTGTTGTGTCTGCGTAAGTAACACAGAAGCCCAGCCCATGCAATGTGGCATGTGTGCACATATCCATGAGTGGTCCGTTCACACTGCCCACTGCAATTGCCATGTATGAGTACTACATGCATCAGTAATGTGGAGGACATGGTCCATGTCAGAGCAGAAGACACCCCTGTGTATGTGGTATGCAGATGTGTACAGATGTGTTACCCGTCTGTCAGCCGCATATGTAAACTATCTGAGCCTGGTACACATCATGGCATGATAATGCTGTGCCATGTAAAGTCGTAGCCATTGTGGAAGGTACACCACAAATGTGGTATTGTAACCCGGACCATGTGTAGATGTGTGTATGCCACAGGTACAATGGCTACCTATGTACCAGCATCACACACAGTACAGATAGGTGTGGCCCTGCAGATGTGTACCCATGCCACAGTGGAATACGGCAACCACAGCACCATGTGGGGCATGTGTGTGTACAGCAACCATGTACAATTTGATATGCATGTACGGGGACAGTATCCATGTGATACTCAGTGGATGAATGTTGCTATGCAAAGGTGATGTGCATGCACCATGTGTCATGCATCCTGATGCCATGACACCCACATGATGTATCTACCACACTGACACCCATACGGTTGTTATCAGTATGAGCTGGTGGAGCTATAATGGTGCCAGGTATGTAGATGTGGGATATCTAGGCATGGACAGTACTCTGTGACAGCATGTTGTGTATGTAAGCAAATAGTGAACATGAGGGGCCCCATGACTGAGGACTGTGTAATGCCACATGTACCTGACATGTAGTAGGTAGAATGATATGCTGGCACCACTGTGTGTCCTGTCCAGGAGTCATATAGCCTAACATCCTGAGACACAGGGTATGATGTGACGGTGGATGTGTACATTGCCAATACCAGAATGTGGAATGGTGCTGAAGGGCAATCTGAGGACAATGTCTGATCTGTTGCCCTCTGTACTACACCAACCACCCATGCAATGATATGACAGGTGGCCAGCATGTGTATGTGGCGTGCTGTAGCACACAGAAGCCCAACAAGGGTGCCAGTAAAGGCATGGAGGTCATCAATGAGTGTGTGAAGCACGTTTGTGAGGATGTGCCCCAGTGCCATACAGAATGGTCCAGTCATGGGTGTACGAATGCAGTCCCACACGTGCAATGCAGTGCCACCCATGTGTAGTGCGATAGATGCGGCAGTGTGACGGTCAAGGTACACAATGTCCGACAACAGGCTAGCAGTGAAGTCAGTGGGCTGGTGTGGAGACACATACCAAACAGGTTGGCGGGACATAACAGCTAGGGAGATCGGAAGGTGACATTGGGACAGTGTCTTAGGACATAACGTGTGCATGGCAGTACCATGTATGTGTTCACAGGGACATTACGATGTCCATGTATGGATTGCAACCCTGTAGTGAATGAGAGTGTGTATTGTTGGTAGGTACACCATTGCCTGGCATGTTGCCAACATTATCTCAGTCAGCAATGCCTGGGTGACTGTTGTACATGACATTGAATGTGGATGTAGCCAAACAACACAGACATGCCACCACACTGCCTGAGGACCCACACTGCAATGTGCGGCAGTCATGTGTAGGTAGCTAGCCTTGGAGCATGTGATGGACCACGAGGACCCACCATGGCTGTCAAGTGATGCACCCCACACATGTGAATATACCCACCGTGCAACAGCCTGCACATGTGCCCATACAGCAGATGTGCATGGAACATGACCACCACCGTGGCGTCTGTGAAAAGGCCAGTACTGCCATGTCTCTGTGTGGAATAGCATGGTCCCTACCATTGCATACAAGCTACGGAAGTGCACTGTGACATGTGTCAGCATAGTCATGTACACTGTCCATCTGCCGGGGTGCCATGCCATTAACAACCCCTGTCAGCAGACGTCAGTAGTACCGGCTGTAGAACACACGTACCATGTATGCTGCGATGGGTGTGTGTCCAGGGTGTGGCTAGCAGGGCCGTGAAGCATATATGTTCATCTACCAAAGGGGGGATAACCCCAGGTTTAACACACCAGACACATGGAGGTATTGTGCATGCTGAGGGTAGTGTAGGTATGGTTTGTGTTGTGTAATGTGTCACCCAGCTAGGTGGAGTGCATGGCCAAGCATGTGTGGGTACATGGGTGTCCATTCTAGGGAAGTGTGGGTTGCTGTCAGCACATGGCAGGTGCAGCTGTCCGAAGCCCAATGTACAGTATGACAACACAGACAGCATGTAACCTGTGGTGTACAGTGTAAGCTCTGTTGCATGTTACAATGTGTCTAGTGGTCACAAACATGGGTATCTGAACATGGAGCACCTACGATGCATTGTGTTCGGCAAATATCCAGTATGTGCGCAAAACATTGTGTGATGTGGGATCCCCTCACCTGTGTGTGTTGCAGTCCAGGTATGTGCTTGTGAGGTATGATCCGTGTACAATCTGTACTTGCAGGTGTGCTGTGCAGAGCATGGAGGCAGGTCCCAGGCACTGCAGATAAATGTGAGTCGTGCACTAGTGTGTGTGCCTTGCTTGTGTGCAGCACAGTGGAAGGTGCAAGCATTGTCCCACATGACCGCATGCCGTGCCTGCCTGTTACAGCCCTGCTGTAGACAGTCATGTGACACCACCACAGAGGCAGTATAGCATGTGAAGATGTACATGTGTGCTCCACACCCCAGGCAGATGTCCGCAGGTCATGTGTGCCACAGAAGTGTGGTCGACCAGGACTGTCATAGTGGTCTGATACCACATGAATGTATAAGTACAGTATGAGCATAGTCAACAGTTGCAGTGACAGAGTAGGTCAATGTACAGTGTCCCCGTGTTCAGACCACCACCTACCGTACACTTGGCTAGACACACACCCAGAGGGTGAATATACCGGTGAGCCATCACATGTCCCAGTACATGTAGCCTGTATAATGCCATCACAGGGTGGTCACAATAACATGTGGTATGACAGACATGTTGTACCAGGTGATGTGTCATGTGCGCATATGTTGAGTTGCACAGCCATTCACACGTCCGCAACATATCAGTGCATGATGCCTAGTGTAACATGATGTGTGGAACTGCACTGTGATCCACAACAGGGTCATCTGAGACAGGTGTGTTGTGAATGGTGTAACCCATGGTTCCATGGGATATACACTGGTGCTGTTGGCTGCCATGCTGGGGGCTACCAGTGGTGCCTGCAGTGGTCATACAGACATACTGCACACATTGTTCTGGCAGGAATGTCCATTGTTGTGGATGATGAGTTGCTACGTGAAGGTAGGTGTGTGTTGTGAATGTTACCCATCCAGATGTGACCATCAGGCGCAGTCATGGTTGTCGACGGCATCACACCCATCCACAGCTGTCAGAACCCTGTCCCCAGAATGGGTGTCAGCCGCCCTCGTACTGTGTGACCTATGTGCAGATGGCGGAACACCTCCTACTGGCTGGCTAACAGTGTCATCTAGGAAGGCTATGTGATGGCTGGAATATGCCATCATAATGTATAATGCTGGTATCCCAATGAAGTACATGGAATCACACACAGTACGCCATGGCTGGCATGTAAACCATGTACAACAATGACTGTGTGACAGACACAAACAATGCGGAGCCATGTTGGACATGCACCCATGAGAACACCAAATGAGGTATGTTGCACATATCGATGTACAACTGTCAGCTATGGCCATAGCATGGATGCAGATGCATATCCCCCACAGGCAGTACCACGCCATGTAGGTAGGGGGGCATTGCACGACTACATGTGACAGTTGCTGTACCGACACATGTACTGCATATCCGTCATGTAGGGGTAGCAGTGGTACATGACTGTTGTACATGCCTGTATATATGACCATGTCCCACAGGATATGTGTTATGTGTGCACAACACGTGTTGTACCGTCATCAAGCTTTGAAGTGTATGGTTGCCAGTGTACCTCTGTGACATGTTCTGCAATGGGTGCAAAGGTACGCAGTAGTGCATTGCATGCCCACATGCCCCACACAGGTGCATAACCTGAACATACAATACAAAGAGGGTGTTGGATCATAGCAACCCACAAGAGGAGATGGGTACGGGTGGCAACCCACTACCACGCGTTTGGGTAAGGTGTGCATGTCCATGACACAGTAGCACCTGAGAAGCTAGCAGTACAGCAGTACAGGGTGGCATGCATAAATGTTCACTAATACCCCTGTGTGTCCCACCACTGGCCCGTGGACAGACAGACACCAACACAATGTGCAGAATTGACATGTGCACAGCACATCACCGCTGCCTACTGTAGAACAGGCTTACTGTGTAGACATGTGCACAGAAGGTCTGCGCCAGCCACACTCAAACATGTTATGTGTCGAACCCCACCATTATTTTAGCCCATGCCACAGACAGATGTTCACGCATCTGTGTATGTACGTCTGGGAATGTCCCCGGCCTAGCAGTATAGCTGTGTCAGTGTTGCGAACATCATACTGAATGGGCTGTGTGTGTGAGGTGTGCGTCATACGTGTATGGTCCGATCGACGATACCATCAGTGCCCCTGCTATGTGAACATCCCTGTCCACATACATGGATACCTATGCTGTGCCCAACACCACGCTCCCCGTGGGAGGGATGGCGCTGTGCGGTGCACCAGCTGACATGGGGGTGGCAGCAGGCACTGGATGTAGACATATGTGGTACCCATGTCAGGCCAGGCAACCATCCATGTGCACAGGATAGCAGTGTATGGGCACATACAGCACTGTGTTGAACAATATCGCAGCACATAGCACCTGTCAGGGGTAATGTGTATGCATGGATGTGCGATACCTGCATGCACCATACACACCCCCACCAAGCAGCGTGCAGCCTACCTTGCAGAAGGCCAGTGTCCACACCATGATGATAGACATGTGTAATGTCCATATACACATAAGCAATGACATATGGAATGGACAGCCACCCTGCCAATATCAGTACCCCCCAGGTGGGTCACATCCCAGTGCCATGTATGTGACATACCCTGCCATACCATGCAGCCCTGCCCAGCAAGGCTGCATGTGCTATCACAGTCCTACATGGTGCGATGGACAAATGGCACTTGCACTATCAACCATCCACAGCAGTAATGTGGCACTGATGCACCCTGTGGTGTCACAGGTGCTGTGTGTTGGTGTGGACAATGTGCGCACATGCTATGCATGACCTTTCCTGCTAATGTCACATGGTTACACATTGTCCCATGTGTATCACATGTGCAATACAGGTGAGCCGTGGCAGGTTGGCCAACACCCGTACAGTGCTGTGTAGATGTACATGGCACAACACATGCATGTACAGGTGTCCATGTGTATGTGTGCAGTGCCACCGCTGACATTCATAATGGCTGCGTACGTGATGCCTAGTGACATATACACAGCATCCAGGTGAACAGTAGAACTGTTGTCACATTGGGACACGTGCCAACTGATATGAACACAGGTGCAGGCAGGTACACATGTCCACAGCAGGCTACCATCAACATGGTGTGTGTACAGTGTGATGAGTTGACACACAGATATGATATGAAACCCACTGCTTAATGGTGTGACGGCAACACGTCAGCTGTGTCACTGCCATGATGCATCACAGAGATTACTGTGCAGATGTTGTACATGTCATAGCAATGTATGTCCAGCAGTATGCCAGTACATCAGTGTAAATGTGACCTGTCACCATCATTATGTCTTACAGATAATGCCACGTTCCCGTCTGCCAGCCTTCAGCCGCCAGGAGGATGACGTGATTATACCGTTGCTCCACGACAACTACGATATACTATTCAGCCATGTGCCACAACAAGCACAGCAGCGGGACGACGTGTGGCAGGATATGCGCAGGAGGGTGAACAACGTGGGTGGCAACAACCGCACCTACCAGCAGATCCGCCGACACTGCACAGGCCTAATTCGGCACGCGAAACAGCGTGCCGCTGCAATCGCCAGACAACAAGGTGGGACAGGTGGTGGGCCACCAACCCAGCCCCCACTCACACACACGGAGGAGCTCCTGGCCAGTCTGGGGACACCCAGGAACAACATGCAGAAACACTCGCTGCCATCGTGGAGGTGGGTGTCTCCCAACCAACGAGCCTGGAGCTGCCTGGTAAGTCAGTCTTGCATGTGTGTATGATAACTGATGTAGGTGTGGGTGTCATAGTACACCACATAATGTACCAACACATGCCAGGTATATGGCCACACAAGCTGCATACTACAGTATGCTACGTTGTGTTTGCAGACATGTGCATAACACATGCTACCACACAGGTACATGATGTGACATGCACAGTGCTTACTGTGGCTACAGTAATGGATAATGTGTATACTGTTGTGTCGCCCCTATACAGGTACCTCTGGCGTGTCGCACAGACATGGGTCCGTCACAGGTGAGACTGTTGCTAGTAATAGGCATGTTACAGTGTATAGATATTCCCCATGTGTCCAGGTATGACATGCACACCTGGGTCTGCTCCAGTCATGGTATACAGGTTGCACCACCCGACACACACTCCACCCATGTACAGTAGATACAACCGTTAGTATACACCGGCATGACACCACATAACCCATCGGTGTGATATGTGCAGTCAGCTATGCATACAATGGTGGAGGTGTTCTACAATGGCTGCATGTGTAGTATGCATCAGAATGCCTTTGCGGTACGCACACAGTACCACATAGTGAGCTGTGATCTGGCCAGCACACAGGTGTTACCAATGTGACCTATGCCCCTGCATTGTGTGCACACGTTGTGACATGGCACATGACATGTCCCATGCACGTGGTGTTCTATCTGCAACATTGTCACACCATGACATGACCTACGCACGGCATAGCAGACATCCACAATGTCTGCATAGCCTTTGGGAATGTGACACCTCAGACTAGTATGGGTGTATGTCACATGGGCCACCACAGGGATGTGTACACGATGCCCATCACACACAATTGTCCATGACCTAGTCAAACATGGCCATGGGTGATACCCACAGGCATGTTGCCACACAGTACATCTGCAGTGGGTAGTCACCGTTGCACCCTGTCCACACATAGTGCGATCATAGCTGTAGTGGACCCCCTGTACATCTGATGTGGTACACCAGACAAACGAAATGCCTGTCTGCAGCCACTGGAGGTGCCACCAATGTCTACCATATACGTGCTGTGGAACAGCATGACTGTGTTGCAGACATGGCAATGCAATGCATCCATGTTACGCATCGCACAGAAACATACCTGTGTCTTGCTGCCATGCAGTGGCACAGTGCCCGTACTCCCCACTGTACAGCTATGTACACAGCTCACACCAACCACACCTGCACAGACATCCGTGTTACACATGCATTCTATCTGTAGCCTGTACACATAACACTGCACTGTGACGTCCAGTTTGTTGTGGTGCATGTGGTGGGACACCATTGTCACATGTCCACATGTTATTGCACATGTTTGCGGTGTACATGACAAAGTGACGCCAGCCATGTGTACTGTTAACCCGCCTGTGGCCACACGGTGTATCACGGTGATGCATGCAAACTACCATGAATGTGTGTACTGCAAGCCTACTGAAATGACACCTGCTTGATGTAGTGTGCACCCCAGGGCAGTATGCATACTACCACTATTAATGTCTGGCCTGCATTCACTGAGCTGTGGTGTGGGAATGCTGCATGCCATCTGCAATATCACATGCATGATGTGTCTGCATGTGTGTGTGTCTGCGTGTGTGTGTCAGCGTGTGTGTGTCTCCGCATGTGTGTGTGTGTCTGTGTGTGTGTCTGCGTGTGTGTGTGTGTCTGCGTGTGTGTCTGCGTGTGTGTAATGTATCTTACAGTATGTCTTTGTATTCACAGGTGCTGTAGGTGCGTTCCCCTCCTGCGGTCCATCTGATGCTAGTGTCCCCACAGATACTAGCGGTGATGACCATATGCATGAGGCACAGGCAGGGTCATCACGGGCAGAAGCTGTGCCATTGTTTAACATCCCACCTATGTCCCCTTCATCTCCGCACGGTTCAGATGCCGACACATACCACATCACCGTTGCCCATAGAGGAAGGACAGTCAGCGTCTGTTGGCACTGAGCAGGAATGTGTGGTGGCTACAGAAGGTGCGGGTACACACCATGTTGCCAGTGTAATGACTGGTGATGTGCCACACAGGCATGTGGCTGGTGCTGCTCGTAGGAGGAGCTCTGGTAGACATGCACCTGCCATACAGGGTGCAGCAGCTGGTATCACCAGACGCATGTTTCAGACTGTAATGGCGGCACAGGCACGTGCTGAATGGCAGAACCAAGAAGGGCAGAGGCTGCAGAGGGCCACAATCCATTCCTTAAATGAGAACATCCAGTCATTGGCGAATGCTCAACAGCAGCTTGCCGATGTTCTGGATAGGAGATTAGGTGAGATGGTTGGAATCCTCGACCGAGGCATGTCAATCCGCGAGCGTGAGCTGTCTGTGCTGGAACACCTGGTAGGGGTGAGGCGTAGGACACGTGGCCGTAGGCCAGCAACACCACCTAGTGCAGGTCGACGTGTGCGTGCCACCTCTCATGCCCACTCACACAGTGCTGGTAGCAGCAGCAGTGCAGCTGGTGCTACACCAACCACACCAGGACACAGCAGGCCACGTGGACGTGGCCCTGGCCGGTCCCAGCATGGACATGGTTCCAGCGGACATGTGTCATCGGAGAGTGGCCACTCCATACCTCCACCTGGTAGTGCCCGTGCGACCCCAGGCAGGCACGGGTCACGTGGCGCAGGCGGACACAGTGAGCCCTACAACCTGCACTGTACAGTCTGGGGCTGCCAAGTACACTCCGTGTAGGCATCACAGATGGCTGAACTGTGTACACACATACCCACACACAGCAGACACAACTGTAGGGCTCCACCACATCCACATGCATTCTGCACAGTCATGCCCAGTAAATGCACAGGCCCTTACACACACACATGATGTCATCCATTGGTACAGCCTATGCCCCTGGCACACATATCACCCTGTGCATATGATGAAGCCTCTGCCACAGCACCGTGATCCACACCATCGGTGCACGGTTATGCAAACATATTCTGATGCACAGGGTGGACAAGATAGTGAGAGGTGTATGTGATACCTGTGTCCGCATAGTGCGATGTGTATGTTGCAGTGGTTGTGTATGACAGGTGACAGGTGCGTATGTGGCGTGGGTTGTGTACTGACATCATGCAGCAGACATACCATGTAGTGCAGGTGCAGCATACATTGATCTGTGTACACGGTATGCGTGGCGGTTACATGTGTAGCACCATGTTGGTTCTGTTAACCTGTATGCCAAATATGGTGTACTTGCATGTGCCTACTGGGAGCACTGTTATCAGTCCCCCACGTGTAGCTGTGGGTTACCCACAGGCACATCTGGCAATATCAGCATACCACAGGTACCCGCAACCTGCATGGACCCCTACATAGGCACATAGGCGCATAGGTACATACCAGGCTATGTGCCCTACGGCATGTGTAAGCCTAGCCAGAGTGTGTGTGGCTTTCACCACCCCTTAGGATGAGGATACTACATCCATCGGTCCGCTGTCCCTCTGTCCAGCAGTGACACAGAGATGATGCCTGGCGCATACCTACGATCACACATCCACACGTCAGGATTACTCTTGGACAAAGTCAGTCAGGGGCTCTGCTTCACATGGGCTGGGAATCCTTTCCATGTTGTAGGGGGTCTCTGGGCGATGACCCTGTCCAACCAGCATGTCCTATTTATGTCCGTGTTGAGGTTTCTGTCAGTTGCTTCTGTGCCCGTGTTTGCTTGGAGCCTAGGAGGTGGAACATGTCCATGTCACCCAGGTCGGACATGGCCGTGTATGTCAGGCACAGATCACCACAGAGCAGACGGGCTGAGAAGGTATACAGCCGGAGTCCCCTCGGTCAGGCAGCGTGTGACACATGTCTCAGCACCTTTATCCCTGTGTTGTGGAATGTTTCAGGTCCTTCCGAGTGCTGCAGGTGTCAGGTTAGGTACATCCCAGATGTGGCGTTGTACGCAATCATTGGTCTGATGTGTGAAGAGTACAGGGGTACAATGAACTCCCCTGATGTGGATGTGAATCCCTTCATGACCAGGTGGCCACAGTGGAATGTCTTCCCAACCACATTGGCAATGTGAGTGTCGACAGAGGTTACCGACAGGTTTGGTACCCATGTTCCTGATCACGTCCACCATGTTTAATGGATTACCACCTATATGGTATGTTGGGGTGAACATGTCTTTCCCAATGGGTAGGTCTACACCTTCCCTGGCATGTAGCATCAGGCCATGGCTCTGGCACCAGTTATCCATTTCTATGAGACCCCAGGTGGATGTCTGTGTCTGATGGGGTGTTGCGTATGGTGGCCGGTGTGCAGTCATCTGCATACCATGTCTGCCACAATCCCCCTATGTTTGCATGCACATTGGAAAGTTGAATGCCGAACAGGAGGGGGCCCAGGACTGAGCCCTGTGGGCCACCACTCGACACCAGCTTGGAGTCTGACATGGCACCAGGAACACAAACCCTGTGTGGTGTGACCTCCATCCAGTTGGCAAACCATCGTGTGACATATGTCTCCACATGTACGCTGGTGAGCCTTTCCATGATGCCCACGTGGAGTGTGGTTTGAATTCTCCCGCCAGGTCATGGTAGTCTGTGCAAACCGATGTACCCCCATCAATGGCCTTAGTGACTCCTCCAGACAGGTCGAGCAGGTTTGGGAGGCAGGATCTGCCCTTGACTAAGTCGATGTGGGTATGTTCCGGTATTGGCTGTACACCAATGTCTTTATTTATGGGCTCCAGTATGGACCTCCCCACAGCTTTGCAGACAAGGCTTGTCAAGCTGATAGGGCAGGGATGTCTACAGTCCATAAGAGCACTACCCTGGTGTAGTGGGACCACAGTTGCCGTATGCCATCCATCAGGGACGTAGCCCGTAGTAAGCCTAAGATGAAACAGCGGCCTTATGTGCGGGGTGAGGGCCTCAATGAGGTTGTGTAGCACACAGCCAGGGACACCATCTGGTCCCATTGATGCTGTGTTCACTGCTTAACAGATATCAGCTCTCTCCTGGGCATACGGGATGTTTGGGAGGCTAGACTCTGGTGGGATGGATCGTCCCCTCTTGGGGAAGGGTAGATGTATGCATGGAACATGTCCGCTGGTTTGTTGACAATGTCTGTGGGTTCAGTGATCATTGTACCATTCTGGAGTAATTCCGGGCATGACTGTGTGCTCCCACCCATGTTCCTACCACAGCTAAGGAAGGCCCTATGGTTGTCTTATGTGTCCTTTGCAGTACCACTCCCACAGGTGGCCTTGGATGATTGTATGAGTGATCGTATGTTAACGCCGGTATTAATCAGTGATGCCTTCCCTGGTACTGATATTGCTCTGTCATGTATTAGCTCCAACTCTTGTTGTACGGTTTGTCAATGGCTGGGGTCCACCAGACCATGTGCCTGCCTTCGGTGGACAAGGTCCTGATGTTATCAGGATCGCTTGGTGCAGACATTCCTGGGTGTGCTCATAGAAGGCATTTGTAAGGGTTTCAGCAGTGTGGCCTGTGTTTACCACTGGCATGGAGGCCTTGTAGGGTACCACACCGGTCGTATGACGTGTGTGGTTCACTGTGGAGAGGTCGTCACTGTGGTCTCCCATGCCGGTGTTGGGTGCAGGATCACGGATCTCCAGTGGGTTCACTATACGGTCTGACATCACCATTGAGGATGTACATCCTGTGTGGAGCATATCGTCCCCATGTGTGATGATCAGAACTAGTATCGTCCCCATGTGGGTATGGTGCATGGTTGTTCCACAGCATTCAGGTGTATGAACACCTGGGACCTTTGGTGTAGGGTGTTGTGTCCTGGGTAATGTTCCCGGTCTATGTATGGGTGGTTGATGTCACCCAATATGACGGTGTTGTGAGAGCATTCACACTCACCAGTGTCTTCAGGAAGGCTGTGCAGGTATCCTGGGTTTGGGAGGGTAGTCTGTAGCATGCAACAAACTGTAGGGCAGTCCTACCCATGGTTAATTGCACCTGGATATTCCCGCTGCTACGTGCATCTCTGGCAACATGGAGGTGTGTGCACCCTTCATGGAAATGGAGACTCCCCCTCCTTCTGTGTTAGGTCCGGGTTATGGTCCTGAGCGCGTGATGTGGGGTATGACCCGATAGTGCTGGTGTGCTCTCAGCAGCCCTGATCAATGTTTCAGTCACAGCACTGACATCGATGTCCTCCATACTGAGGAGGGCATTTGAGGGTGTGCAGCTTGGCCGTAGACCACTGGCAGTGAGCAGTATTACCCTGTGTGTTCTCCAGGTTTGTAGTGTAGGGTGGTAGGTTTATCATTCCAGCCGTGCCTGCAGTGGGCACTGTGGGGGTGGCAGGTGCCTTAGCCAAACCCTTGAAGACCAGGGGCGACAGGTGCGAGCCATACCATCCAAAGGGGCGTGGCGTGCCAAGCATGTCATCCCAGGTATGAGGAATCTGGATCCCCTCAGACTGACACCGGTAACCAGGCACATTATCAAGGGTGACCACTTTGAGCCAGTATAGTGGCATCATACTTGATGAGGGTGGGATACTGCCCAGGGTCAGGGACATGCCGGCCTGGGCTACACAATCTGAGTGGCCCTCTATGTCTCCTTTAATGTATCCCAGGGTGGTATGTCTCCAGTCGTTGACACCAGCATGGGCAATGACCGCGTCATACCTGTACATGCTGCGGAGTGACCTGAGTGCATGTGTTATGTGGCGTATTCCAGCGCCCGGCAGGCAGCCTACTGTGATCATTCCCTTGTTCAGTCTGGTGGGTGGGATGTCGGTGTGTCTGACAGTGGCGTCACCCATTACAGGTGTGTCTGGCAGTGTGTGTGTTGCCTTTGGGGCTCTGACAGTTTAGCACACTGACATTGAGAACTATGTGTTGCATGTCCTATGTCTTGTGGAGGCAGTTGCTTGTGTGTCTGCTTCAGAGGGCTCGTTAGGTTCGTGACATGTCTTAACAGTGCCTCCAGGTATGTCTTAGTGTGTTCATGTGTTTGATTAGCATTTGCGATAGTCACATGTGACACTGGGTATGTAGTGTGCATGGTGTCCTTCCCCTCCTGCGTGGTATTGCCGGTCATGGTTTGAGAGAGCACAGCCCCCTGTCTGGCTATATAGTTGCGTCTGTCACATGTATTATGTTCATTGGGGGAGGTGCGGCTTGTCCGTGTCCATGAGGCACCTGTAACAGTGGCCAGGACACCCAGATTCACCATCTGAACAGGAGAGGTCGCTAGCAATTGACCCTTCGACATGCCAGAGAACGTGAATGCATTTGCTGTGTAACCGGGTCAGAAGGCACCTATAGGGAAGTGGGTACACAAGGGGATTCTAGGCCAGTGTAGTACTCCATTTAGTATACATGTACTTTACCTATGTAGGAATACTATGGGAGCAGGTGCAGAGCTCTTGTGATATAGAGAACAGACAGTCGGGATTGCAAGAAGAGAGGCCATACACATAAACCTGCGGAGCACGGGCGGATACAGTGTAACGTTGCTTACATGGTACATGGCGCACATGTCCACACATATACTGCACCTGACGCCTGTGGTCGGTGCCACAGGCTACGGTGGACAGAGACATCACATACATGGCATGACACAGTACAGGTATGGTGACATTCTGCAGGTGTCGTACGCAGTGTGCTGGCTACTGACCGCAGGTGTCACCTGTCAGCTGTGGTGCACGGTGTTCGACAGTCGGATGCTGTACCGGTACAGGAATATGCCCGCATTCGCGGTGCGTACACCTCTATGGCACACACACCATTGTGTGCAGATGGGGACACCTGTCTGTGTGGTCAGCACCCTCACAAGACAATGCACCCACGCCATGTCACAGGGGTGGTCTTGCACAGGTGGCCAGTAAGGCTCACAGGTATGGCAATGACAGGGCTGTACAATGCAGCACCAGTGCAGGATGGTCACCCTGTGTGGTCAGTGTCCAGTCACAACACTATATCTGCATACACCCTCTCAACAGGCAGCAGACATACACACATGTTGACACACTGACATGGTGGTGGCCACACATGTCTACGGAGGGATGACGTGTTGCATGTACTACACCATCCACATCGATGCACCCCACACTGAGGTAGGTACAGATCTCTACCATGGTGTACAGTGATGTGTGGCACGTGGCACATAGTCCCCACGATCTGTGGCATACATGGGCACACATTCCTGCACACATGTTGGTGCTAGGAATGCCACACCCACTACATGGGATTTGTGCAGGCATGCAGCGGTATGTGGTGCATCCTGCATACTACCACTGTATCTGGCAGCTGTGCCAATATCTGCACTTGGGAGGTGGTAGGGGTTACAGTGGCAATGTGACATATGGTCGATCACGCATGGCCGATGGGTATGCATCATGGCAGCGCTGTCATGTAAAGGCGACATAGCAGACTGTATGCACATGGCAGGGTAGGATGGTGTGTGACACACCTGTGACCAGCACCTGCACACATGCATGTGGACAGGTGTTTAAACAAATGGTGTACACACAGACTGCCATGCGTGCTGTTACTATGCCACCATATGATGGCCCCATGATGGGTATGCATGTGGGAGGGGTTGCAACTGTGTTACGGACACCGGACACCGCTCCTGCATGGCTGCACCATGCACAGTACACGTGTCACATGTATCCCCTGTTGCCATGTGTGTATGCATTGCTACGTTGTGACATGTGTGTCAACATACATGGAACATGGACTGTGGTATGGTATCACAGCTGTCACAGGCAAACTGTACAAGGGTATGTGTCCCAGTGAACACCGCTACACCCTGTAGGGGGTGCATACCACAGACATGTGTCCGCCTTCCCTTCGTGTGTGTATTACCGCGTACGCCTGTGTTATGCATGTGGTACATCACAGGCTTCATATGTGTCCTGCGTGCAGTCCATGCACACAGCCAGGAAATCACATATGTGACATATCCGGACATTGTTTCACTGTGGTACAGCTGCAGTCATGTGTCATACCTGTGTCAGGCCCGTGGTATGTGTGGAGCATGCCTGTCCATGTATACCGGTATGGGTGGACTACATCACACCTGTGGGATCATTGATAGTACATGTGTACTCTGCACGATGGACGTACACCACCACATAGTCTTCTGGACATATGTCACATGCAGTTGCTGGACCGTGAGGCATACTGCTGCACCGATGACATGGTGCTGGCATAGCAGCTACAGTGTTCACTACGGTGTGTACATGTTCAGCCTGCACCCGTGACGCCTGTGCTGTCATCTGTGTGTGTACGTGTGACTGCATGTGTGTCCACCCTGTGCGTGTACGGGTTTACCTGGCCGTGACTTGCGGTGTGTGCACTCCGTCTGCATGCCGGATGGCGTAGCACATACTACGTGTGTGAGCATGGCGGGTTGCTGTTGTGTGGGTGGACACACGACGGTCCACATTCTGCCTCCCATGCCGTCGCCCCATGTGTATGCATGTCTGCACTGTGCCGATTCTAAGTGTCTGAGCATGCCCAGTAAGCAGCTGTGTAGATGGACACACAGTACAGTGCACACCGCGCCCGTCTGCATTGATACCCGTGTGCATGCCTGTTTCCCCTCGCAACTGCCACGTCTGTGGCATGGCGGGTTGCTGTTGTGTGGGTGGACACACGGCGGTCCACATTCTGCCTCCCATGCCGTCGCCCCATGTGTATGCATGTCTGCACTGTGCCGATTCTAAGTGTCTGAGCATGCCCAGTAAGCAGCTGTGTAGATGGACACACAGTACAGTGCACACCGCGCCCGTCTGCATTGATACCCCGTGTGCATGCCTGTTTCCCCTTCGCAACTGCCACGTCTGTGGCATGGCCGGGTTGCTGTTGTGTGGGTGGACACACGATGGTCCACATTCTGCCTCCCATGCCGTCGCCCCATGTGTATGCAAGTCTGCACTGTGCCGATTCTAAGTGTCTGAGCATGCCCAGTAAGCAGCTGTGTAGATGGACACACAGTACAGTGCACACCGCGCCGTCTGCATTGATACCCCGTGAGCATGTCTGTCTCCCCTTCGCACCGCTAGGTGTCAGAGGCATGGCCAGTACACCATTCGGGGGTACACACTACAGTCGGCACCGATGTCTGCTACTAGGCGTGTAGCCATGGCCAATGACATCCTGCATAGCCATGGTGACCATCCAGGTGACTCATATGTGGCTGTTATGCCACAATGGCTGCCTACATCCTGCCGCGGATGCCCTCTCATAGGGTATACTGTATGTGGTGCATCCCGTATTCATGTCGTGATGTACTGCTCCGTAGTTGGTTGGTATTCCCGACTGCAGCACTACCGTGTTACTGTACGGCCACCTTGGGATGGTAACAGGCTGTGTGACTGCGCACTCTGTCTTCATTCCCTATCGGCCGCCTTGCCTCTGCAGATGATACCACCCACCTAGGGGTATGCCTCCTGACAGTGCTGTGCTCAGTAATCTCGGTAGCGCGTTCTGTAAATGCATCATGCTGTAGTGAGTTCATGTAGGTAGGCGTAGGTTCGACTCCCGGCCCTTCCCTGTGTGTGTGTGTGTTTCCAGCTGCCTCTGCAGATGAACATGCTTTTAGACGCTTTGCAACACATACCTTGGCTATTGTCAGCTATTCCCTTACGGGTGATGTCACCCGCCTAGAAGTATGCCTCTGACAGCGCTGTGCTCAGTAATCTCGGTAGCGTTCTGTAAATGCATCATGCTGTAGTGAATTCATGTAGGTAGGCGTAGGTTCGACTCCCGGCCCTTCCCTGTGTGTGTGTGTGTGTGTTTCCAGCTGCCTCTGCAGATGAACATGCTTTTAGACGCTTTGCAACACATACCTTGGCTATTGTCAGCTATTCCCTTACGGGTGATGTCACCCGCCTAGAAGTATGCCTCTGACAGCGCTGTGCTCAGTAATCTCGGTAGCGCGTTCTGTAAATGCATCATGCTGTAGTGAATTCATGTAGGTAGGCGTAGGTTCGACTCCCGGCCCTTCCCTGTGTGTGTGTGTGTGTGTGTGTTTCCAGCTGCCTCTGCAGATGAACATGCTTTTAGATGCTTCGCAACACATACCTTGGCTATTGTCAGCTATTCCCTTACGGGTGATGTCACCCGCCTAGAAGTATGCCTCTGACAGCACTGTGCTCAGTAATCTCGGTAGCATGTTCTGTAAATGCATCATGCTGTAGTGAATTCATGTAGGTAGGCGTAGGTTCGACTCCCGGCCCTTCCCTGTGTGTGTGTGTGTGTGTTTCCAGCTGCCTCTGCAGATGAACATGCTTTTAGACGCTTCGCAACACATACCTTGGCTATTGTCAGCTATTCCCTTACGGGTGATGTCACCCGCCTAGAAGTATGCCTCTGACAGCGCTGTGCTCAGTAATCTCGGTAGCGCGTTCTGTAAATGCATCATGCTGTAGTGAATTCATGTAGGTAGGCGTAGGTTCAGGCCCTTCCCTGTCTGTGTGTGTGTGTGTGTTTCCAGCTGCCTCTGCAGATGAACATGCTTTTGGCAGCTTCACAACACATACCTTGGCTATTGTCAGCTATTCCCTTACGGGTGATGTCACCCACCTAGAAGTATGCCTCTGACAGCACTGTGCTCAGTAATCTCGGTAGCGTTCTGTAAATGCATCATGCTGTAGTGAATTCATGTAGGTAGGCGTAGGTTCGACTCCCGGCCCTTCCCTGTGTGTGTGTGTGTGTGTTTCCAGCTGCCTCTGCAGATGAACATGCTTTTAGACGCTTCGCAACACATACCTTGGCTATTGTCAGCTATTCCCTTACGGGTGATGTCACCCACCTAGAAGTATGCCTCTGACAGCGCTGTGCTCAGTAATCTCGGTAGCGCGTTCTGTAAATGCATCATGCTGTAGTGAATTCATGTAGGTAGGCGTAGGTTCGACTCGGCCCCTCTGTGTGTGTGTGTGTGTGTGTTTCCAGCTGCCTCTGCAGATAAACATGCTTTAGACGCCGCAACACATACCTTGGCTATTGTCAGCTATTCCCTTACGGGTGATGTCACCCACCTAGAAGTATGCCTCTGACAGCGCTGTGCTCAGTAATCTCGGTAGCGCGTTCTGTAAATGCATCATGCTGTAGTGAATTCATGTAGGTAGGCGTAGGTTCAACTCCCGGCCCTTCCCTGTGTGTGTGTGTTTCCAGCTGCCTCTGCAGATGAACATGCTTTTAGACGCTTCGCAACACATACCTTGGCTATTGTCAGCTATTCCCTTACGGGTGATGTCACCCGCCTAGAAGTATGCCTCTGACAGCGCTGTGCTCAGTAATCTCGGTAGCGCGTTCTGTAAATGCATCATGCTGTAGTGAATTCATGTAGGTAGGCATAGGTTCGACTCCCGGCCCTTCCCTGTGTGTGTGTGTGTGTGTGTGTTTCCAGCTGCCTCTGCAGATGAACATGCTTTTAGATGCTTCGCAACACATACCTTGGCTATTGTCAGCTATTCCCTTACGGGTGATGTCACCCGCCTAGAAGTATGCCTCTGACAGCGCTGTGCTCAGTAATCTCGGTAGCGTTCTGTAAATGCATCATGCTGTAGTGAATTCATGTAGGTAGGCGTAGGTTCGACTCCCGGCCCTTCCCTGTGTGTGTGTGTGTTTCCAGCTGCCTCTGCAGATGAACATGCTTTTAGATGCTTCGCAACACATACCTTGGCTATTGTCAGCTATTCCCTTACGGGTGATGTCACCCGCCTAGAAGTATGCCTCTGACAGCGCTGTGCTCAGTAATCTCGGTAGCGCGTTCTGTAAATGCATCATGCTGTAGTGAATTCATGTAGGTAGGCGTAGGTTCGACTCCCGGCCCTTCCCCGTGTGTGTGTGTGGGGTGTGTGTGTTCACAGCTTCCCTAGTAGAGTGTAGTTATTTTAGACGCTTGGCAACACATACCTTGGCTATCGGCGACTATTCCTTTACGGATGTTGTCACCCACCTGGACATGTGCCTCTGACGGTGCTGTGTTCGGTGGTCCACGTAGCGCGTTCCATACCTGTGTCATACTGTTGTGCGGTTGGGTATGTGGGGTGTGGTCAATCACCATGCCTGCCACATGTGTGTGTGTGTCTATGCTCCCAGCTGCATGGGTTCATAGGGTATGGCTTTAGAGTTTCCGCAGAACACTCATATCCTGCCGCCATCCCTGTGTTTGTGGATGGTGAGACGCAGCTCGTGGACTGCCTGTGTGCCTGCTGTGGTTGGCGACCTCCGTAGCGTGTTCTCCACGTGCACCCTGCTATGGTGTGGTGGGGTGGTGCTGTGTACATTACACTCACGGGCTTGCCACATGTGTCCGTCTGTATCTCTGTCGTTGTATATCTACATACCTATGTTGTGCCCATAGCGCTGCTCTTGCATGGACAGCTGTCTGTCCCATGTATCGCATATTTGCACGGCTGACACATAGAACTGTGGTACGATGCATATCCACTCATTGTCCATGCAACGTCCGTATTCCAGAACACCCAAGAGACATCTGCTGGATATCGTGGCAGACAGCTATCCTTGCTGTACTGACACTGTACCCGTACACGCCATAAACCTTGTGTGTAATTGCCTATTTATGGTGTGTGTATGTCTAACTGTGCTGTATGCATGGTGTGTGTGTCCCGCTATAGCCATCTGTGCAGGTGTCGCCACTATGGGTAATCCTTGTGGACCGCTGTTTCATGTGCACTTCTGCACATACCTGCAGACCATACTACCCCTCCTACGGCAGCGGCCTTAGATCGACCGCTGCCCTAGGCTATAGGGCTCCATGGCGCCCACCACCACAACACATGGTGCCCCCATCCTGGTATACCTACATGACATACCTACTAGACAGGTGGCCCTACTAGTGCAGCACCCTAGGCAGCCGCAGGATTGGCGTATGCCTACGGCCGGCTATGAGCACATCACAAGGCATACGTCTACATTCAGTGTTTTACGAAGGCTAGGTTATAATACCAGAGGGGGGACCTCATCAACTACGCTTTGGAATGCGGATTTAGATGGGTTATTAGGTGGAGGGTTGACCACACACCAGGGCTGACTGATTAAACACTGATGAAGCCTCTTTTGAGAAGCAGGTGGCTTAAACCCCCGTAACAGGAATGTAGTTTAGGTACAGATATACAGTTAACACACATTAGTCCACTCTTTCAGTTGTGTACCACTGTATTACATTGATATGATATGCATATCTTCTATATATATTGTTAGATCTTTGATTGATGAGTATTAGGCATAGTACAATATCATATAATACATGTGTTAATAGGATGTTTCTGTAGATGTTAATATATGTGTGTGTAGTTAACATTGCGTCTGTGCTTTATATGCTGTGGTTACATGTTCATTGTTTGCTGAGAAAGTAACCAATGAAAGTGTAAGGGGGGATATTTAAAGCCTGGATGCTTTTATGTTATGTGTAAGTCTGACGGAGCCTACGGGTGAAAGCGCTTACATGTCTATGAAGGAACCTTTGTATACCATTTGTGACCTGTCCTGGACAATGTCTACATTGACTGTTTCATCTACCTATGTGTGTTTTGGATTGTGTGCCATAAGGTGCCAGCGGTTCTTTGATGTTGATTAGGTGTATTCCATGGTCAATTGACATTAATCCTATTAATTCACTGAAGGATGTTCTTCATAAGTGGGAACGCCATAGTTTGACCATCCTATGACCTTCCTAGCTGACGTTGTTATTGTGCCATTGGTATGTGTTCCACAGGTCACCCATTTGTTCCGTGGTATGGAAGCGAGTGATCCCCATTTTGGTGCTGGCAGATTGAGTGCTGTGTATGCGGTATTCGCGGCGGTCTGACTTTGTATGGGGAGTGTCTACTGTAGTCCCTATGTGTATTTCCTGTGTTATGCCTTACTGCAGCTGTGTGATTCCACCAGGTTTGCAGTTATGGGTGCCATCTTGGTCGTACGCTTGTCCATCCATGGCAATTGCCTACTGGACACTGGTATAGGGCAGTACACATTACACACCTGCATTTAGCATTATCCGGTGGATGCTTTGCACTATTAGTGGGGAGTAAGGCATGTGCTACTCCCACATCCCTCCCACGGGGCGGGACAATGGATTATCTGCCAAACAACACCGAGCCCCATTTCTGCATACCCAGGATCCCATGGCTGCAACCCTCGACGGTACCCATTACACATCCGTCATGTGTGCGGGAATGGGATGTGGACGCACTTCTATGGACTCTACAATCTGGGGATTTCTGTTCATATGTCCTGCATTTCATGGACACTTGTCATCAACCTTGAACACGCTGGTGGTGCATATGTCTGGCTGTGCTGTAGTCACGGCTGTCAGTTCTTCTGGGTCTCTCGATCGCAGCTGGTTGACATTGCGTACGGATGCATTTTTGGGTCCTACAATGGACACCAATGTGCATATGTAAAGTGTAGAACTTGTTGGACTGTGTCCATCTGGCCAGTGGGTTTGACTGCTGCTGTATGTTCCCCAATCGCGGATGTCTGTTTGACTACCCATATTATGTAGTGCTACGTTAACCAGGTTTTCTAAACTGAACCCAAATGGTGTAAATCCAATGATGCAGGCTAACAAATGCTTTAACTAATCCTCAGATGTCCCATTAGGAAATTTCCGCCACTGTATTGTCAAAATAACACAACCAAAACATGTAGATCCTATTAATTCATTGAAGGATGTTCTTTATAAGTGTGAACGCCATAGTTTAAAGATCCTATGACCTTCCTAGTTGACGTTGTTGGTGTGCCATTAGTATGTGTTCCGCAGGTCGCCCATTTGTTCCGCAGTATGGTAGCGAGTGATCCCCATTTTCTTGCTGGCAGATTGAGTGCTGTGTACGCCGGTATTCGCACGGCAGTCTGACTTTGTATGGGGAGTGTGTACTGTAGTCCCTATCTGTATTTCCTGTGTTATGCCTTACTGCAGCTGTGTACTTCCACCAGGTTTGCAGTTATGGGTGCCATCTTGGTCGTACGTTTGTCCATCCATGGGAATTGCCTACTGGACACTGGTATAGGGCTGTACTAATTTCACAGCTGCATTTAGCATTCTCCGGTGGATGATTTGCATTATTGGTGGGGAGTAAGGCATGTGCTATACCCACATCCCTCCCACGGGGCGGGACAACGGATTATCTGCCAAACAACACCGAGCCCCATTTCTGCATACCCACGATCCCATGGCTGCAGCCCTCGACGGTACCCATTACACATCCTTCATGTGTGCGGGACTGGGATGTAGACGCACTTCTATGGACTCGACCATCTGGGGATTTCTGCTCATATGTCCTGCATTTCATGGACACTTGTCATCAACCTTAAACACGCTGGTGGTGCATATGTCTAGCTGTGCCATAGTCACGGCTGTTACTCCTTCAGCGTCGCTCGCTCCATCTCGTATCTATTGCATAGGGTTTAATTTTTGGGGTCCTACAATGGACACCAATGTGCATATGTAAAGTATAGAACTTGTTGGACTGTGTCCATCTGGCCAGTTGGTTTGACTGCTGCTGTATGTTCCCCAATCACGGATGTCTGTTTGACTACCCATATTATGTAGTGCTACGTAAACCGGGATTGTCTAAACTGAACCCAAATGGTGTAAATCCAATGATGCAGGCTAACAAATGCTTTAACTAATCCTCAGATGTCCCATTAGGATATTTCCGCCTCTGTATTGTCACAATCACACAACCAAAACATGTAGATCCTATTAATTCATTGCAGGATGTTCTTTATAAGTGGGAACGCCAAAGTTTAAACATCCTATGACCTTCCTAGTAGACGTTGTTGGTGTGCCATTAGTTATGTGTTCCGCAGGTCACCCATTTGTTCCGCAGTATGGAAGCGAGTGATCCCCATTTTCTTGCTGGCAGATTGAGTGCTGTGTATGCCGGTATTCGCATGGCGGTCTGACTTTGTATGGGGAGTGTGTACTGTAGTCCCTATGTGTATTTCCTGTGTTATGCCTTACTGCAGCTGTGTAATTCCACCCGGTTTGCAGTTATGGGTGCCATCTTGGTCGTACGTTTGTCCATCCATGGGAATTGCCTACTGGACACTGGTATAGGGCTGTACACATTTCACAGCTGCATTTAGCATTCTCCGGTGGATGATTTGCATTATTAGTGGGGAGTATGGCATGTCCTATACCCACATCCCTCCCACGGGGCGGGACAACGGATTATCTGCCAATCAACACCGAGCCCCATTTCTGCATACCCACAATCCCATGGCTGCAACCCTCGACGGTACCCATTACACACCCTTCAGGTATGCGGGAATGGGATGTGGACGCACCTCTATGGACTCGTCAATCTGGGGATTTCTGTTTATATGTCCTGCATGTCATGGACACTTGTCATCAACCTTAAACATGCTGGTGGTGCATATGTCTAGCTGTGCCATAGTCACAGCTATCGCTTCTTCTGGTAGTATGATAGCAGCTGAATGGTATTCCGTAAGGATCAATTTTTGGGTCCTGCAATGGACACCAATGTGCATATGTAAAGTGTAGACCTTGTTGGACTGTGTCCATCTGGCCAGTGGTTTTGACTGCTACTGTATGTTCCCCAATCGCGGATGTCTGTTTGACTACCCATATTATGTAGTGCTACGAAAACCAGGTTATTCTAAAATGAACCCAAATGGTGTTAATGTAATGATGCAGGTTAGCAACTGCTTTAACTAATCCTCAGTAGTCTCAATAGGAAATATCCGCCACTGTCTTGTCAGATTAACACCACCAAAACATGTAGATCCTATTAATTCATCGAAGGATGTTCTTTATAAGTGGGTATGCCATAGTTTACAGATCCTATGACCTTCCTAGTTGACGTTGTTGGTGTGCCATTAGTGTGTATTCCACAGGTCGCCCATTTGTTCCGCAGTATGGACGCGAGTGATCCCCATTTACTTGCTGGCAGATTGAGTGCTGTGTACGCCGGTATCCGCACGGCGGTCTGACTTTGTATGGGGAGTGTGTACTGTAGTCCCTATCTGTATTTCCTGTGTTATGCCTTACTGCAGCTGTGTAATTCCACCAGCTTTGCAGTTATGGGTGCCATCTTGGTCGTACATTTGTCCATCCATGGGAATTGCCTACTGGACAATGTTATAGGGCAGTACACATTTCACAGCTGCATTTAGCATTCTCCGGTGGATGATTTGCATTATTAGTGAGGAGTAAGGCATGTGCTATACCCACATCCCTCCCATGGGGTGGGACAACAGATTATCTGCCAAACAACACCGAGCCCCATTTCTGCATACCCAGGATCCCATGGCTGCAACCCTCGACGGTACCCATTACACATCCTTCATGTGTGCAGGACTGGGATGTGGACGCACTTCTATGGACTCGACAATCTGGGGATTTCTGTTCATATGTCCTGCATTTCATGGACACTTGTCATCAACCTTAAACATGCTGGTGGTGCATATGTCTAGCTGTGCCGTAGTCACGGCTGTTCACTCCTTCTAGGTCGCTCGATCGCAGCTGGTAGATGTGGCGTACGGATCAATTTTTGGGGTCCTACAATGGATACCGATGTGCATATGTAAAGTGTAGAACTTGTTGGACTGTGTCCATCTGGCCAGTGGGTTTGACTGCTGCTGTATGTTCCCCAATCGTGGATGACTGTATGACTACACATATTATGTAGTGCTACGAAAACCATTCTTTTCTGAAATGAACCCACATGGTGTGAATCCGATGATGCAGGTTAGCAACTGGTTTAAATAAACTTCAGAGGCCCCAATGGGAAATATCCGCCACTGTATTGTCATACCTAACACCACCACAACATGTTGATCCTACTAATTCATTGAAGGATTTTCTTTATAATTGGGAACGCCATAGTTTAACCATCCTATGACCTTCCTAGTTGACGTTGTTGGTGCGCCATTAATATGTGTTCCACAGGTCGCCCATTTGTTCCGCAGTATGGTAGCGTGTGATCCCCATTTTCTTGCTGGCAGAGTGGGTGCTGTGTACACCAGTATTCGCACAGCGGTCTGACTTTGTATGGGGTGTGTCTACTGTAGTCCCTATCTGTATACACATTCCACACCTGCATTTAGCATTATCCGGTGGATGCTTTGCATTATTTGTGGTGAGTAAGGCATGTGCTACACCCACATCCCTCCCACGGGGCGGGACAATGGATTATCTGCCAAACAACACCGAGCCCCATTTCTGCATACCCACGATCCCATGGCTGCAAACCTCGACGGTACCCATTACACATCCTTCATGTGTGCGGGACTGGGATGTGGACGCATTTCTATGGACTCGGGACTCTGGCGATTTCTGTCCATATGTCCTGCATTTCATGGACACATGTCATCAACCTTAAACACGCTGGTGGTGCATATGTCTAGCTGTGCAGTAGTCATGGCTGTTGCTTCTTCTGGTAGGACGATGACAGCTGTATGATATTCCATAGTAATCAATTTTTGGGTCCTACAATGGACACCAATGTGCATGTGTAAAGTGTAGAACTTGTTGGACTGTGTCCATCCGGCCGGTGGTTTTGACTGACCTTCCTAGTTGATGTTGTTGGTGTGCAATTAGTATGTGTTCCACAGGTCACCCATTTGTTCTGCAGTATGGCAGCGAGTGATCCCCATTTTGGTGCTGGCAGATTGAGTGCTGTGTACGCCGGTATTCGCACGGCGGTCTAACCTTGTATGGGGAGTGTCTACTGCAGTCCCTATCTGTATTTCCTGTGTTATGCCTGACTGCAGCTGTGTAATTCCACCAGGTCTGCAGTTATGGGTGCCATCTTGGTCGTACGCTTGTCCATCCATGGGAATTGCCTACTGGACACTGGTATAGGGCTGTACACATTTTACACCTGCATTTAGCATTATCTGGTGGATGCTTTGCATTATTAGTGGGGAGTGAGCCATGTGCTATACCCACATCCCTCCCACGGGGCGGGACAATGGATTTTCTGCCAAACAACACAGAGCCCCATTTCTGCTTACCCAGGATCCCATGGCTGCAACCCTCGACGGTACCCATTACACATCCTTCATATGTGCGGGACTGGGATGTGGACGCACTTCTATGGACTCGACAATCTGGGGATTTCTGTTCATATGTCCTGCATTTCATGGACACTTGTCATCAACCTTAAACACGCTGGTGGTGCATATGTCTAGCTGTGCCGTAGTCACGGCTGTCGCTTCTTCTGGGTGGAATGGTAGCAGCTGGATGATATAGTGTACGGATCAATTTTTGGGTCCTACAATGGACACCAATGTGCATATGTAAAGTGTAGAACTTGTTGGACTGTGTCCATCTGGCCAGTGGGTTTGACTGCTGCTGTATGTTCCCCAGTCGCGGATGTCTGTTTGACTACCTGTATTATGTAATGCTATGAAAACCAGGTTATTCAGAACTGAAAACAAATGGTGTACATCCAAAGATGCAGGTTAGCGACTGCTTTCAATAATCCTCAGAAGGCCCAATAGGAAATATCCGCCACTATATTGTCAAAATAACACCACCAAAACATGTAGATCCTATTTATTCATTGACAGATGTTCTTTATAAGTGGGAACGCCATAGTTTAACCATCCTATGACCTTCCTAGTTGACGTTGTTGGTGTGCCATTAGTATACATTCCGCAGGTCGCCCATATGTTCCGCGGTATGGAAGCGAGTGATCCCCATTTTCTTGCTGGCAGATTGTGTGCTGTGTACGCCGGTATTCGCACGGCATTCTGACTTTGTATGGGGAGTGTCTACTGTAGTCCCTATCTGTATTTCCTGTGTTATGCCTTACTGCAGCTGTGTAATTCCACCAGGTTTGCAGTTATGGGTGCCATCTTGGTCGTACGCTTGTCCATCCATGGGAATTGCCTACTGGACACTGGTATAGGGCTGTACACATTTCACAGCTGCATTTAGCATTATCCGGTGGATGATTTGCATTATTAGTGGGGAGTAAGGCATGTGCTACACCCACATCCCTCCCATGGGGCGGGACGACAGATTATCTGCCAAACAACACCGAGCCCCATTTCTGCATACCCAGGATCCCATGGCTGCGACCCTCGACGGTACCCATTACACATCCTTCATGTGTGCGGGACTGGGATGTGGATGCAGTTCTATGGACTTGACGATCTGGGCATTTCTGTTCATATGTCCTGCATTTTATGGACACTTGTCATCAACCTTAAACACGCTGGTGGTGCATATGTCTAGCTGTGCCGTACTCACGGCTGTCGCGTCTTCTGGTGGAACGGTGACGGCTGGATGGAATTCTGTACGGATCAATTTTTGGGTCCTACAATGGACACCAATGTGCATATGTGAAGTGTAGAACTTGTTGGACTGTGCCCATGTGGCCAGTGGTTTTGACTGCTGCTGTATGTTCCCCAATCGCGGATGTCTGTTTGACTACCCATATTATGTAGTGCTACGAAAACCAGGTTTTTCAAAACTGAAACCAAATGGTGTACATCCAGAGATGCAGGTTAACAACTGCTTTAAATAATCCCCAGAAGTCCCAATAGGGAAGTATCGCCACTTTATTGTCAGAATGACACCACCATAACAGGTAGATCACGAGCACTTTCGCCCAGTCTTACCGGGCATTTTCAAGTGTAATTAGCAGAAACATATAACTAAATACATAATAATACATATTTTAATAATAAGGTTAATACTATGTTATTTGGACAATAGCTTCTGCTATTGTCATACAATGCTGTGGGTGGTGCCGGTTACCATACATATGGCTTTCTCATAAGCCGACTTCACATTTCTAAACACTAGTGTGGCCTCCTTTAAGGCCCCTGAGCCAGTGGTGAACATTACTCAAGCCACTGAATCACTTACATATGCCTTCTACCAGCACCTACAGGACTGCATGGATCAGGCAATCCCTTACCCAACTGTGGGTCTTTGTACCAATGCCAAGCATCCAGTGTGGTGTACCCCAGCCATACACAAGCTCTACAACGAGAGGAGGTAGCTACTACAAGACAGAGCAGACTCCTTGTGAGGTATGACACCCTTGCTCATTATATGTGAAGGACTACAAGCTCTCATGACATCATCCAGGGCAGGTCCCACAGATATATCACCAAGGACTCGACAGACAATCATACGGCCTTCTTTAGCTATGTTGGACACCTGGGAGGAAACTCCCAGATATGCTGTGACTGGGTTCACAATGATGTGAGGTTTACTGAATATACACACATTGCCAACATACTGGTTGACAAGTTCGGTGAAGACATCTCCACCCCCCCCCCACATGGAGAGATGTCTGTACCAGAAGATTGTGGCCTCCGAATGTTCTGTAACGCACAGGTGGGACATGCTCTCTCCAAGGTAGTGAACTCAGCATCCATGGGACCGGATGGTGTCCCGGCTGTGTACTCCGTGATCTCATTGAGGAATTAGACCCACAGTTAGGACAGCTGTGTAATCTTAGCCTCACCTCAGGTAACGTACCCAAGTTGTGGCGCACAGCGATTGTAGTCCCACTTCACAGGGGCAGTGCCTCCACTGACCCTGGTTATTACCGTCCCATTAGCTTGAGAAGCCTTATCTGCAAAGACATGGGGAAGGATCATACTGGAGCTCATAGATGACGACATAGGGGACCTGCATACTTTGCATCCAACACAGTTTGGCTTGGTCAAGGGCAGATCATGCGTTTAAAACTTGGTTGACGTTTTCGGAACAGTCACCGAGGCCATTGATGAGGGTCAGGCAGTCCATACAGCCTACCTCGACCTGGCAAAGGCCTTCAACACAATACCCCCCTCGGGGATCATTGATGAACCCATCGGCTTGGATGTGAACTCATACATCGTGGGATGGGTTGCAAACTGGCTAGGTGACACAACCCACACGGTCATAGTTGCTGGCACCATGTCAGACTCACTGCCAGTCACAGGCGGTGTCCCACAGGGCTCTGTCCTGGGTCCACTCTTTTTCTGCATCTACATTTCCAAAGTACAAGCAAACACAGGGGGGTTATGGCTGACATTGTTTGCAGATGACTGCGAACTGGGTGCCATAGTGGGACGGACATCTGACACAGATATCCTTCAAAGGGGCCTCACAGATATGGATATCTGTTGCCAGGGACATGGCCTACAGCTGACTGCCGGGTAATGCATAGTCATACCCATCGGGAAGAACAAGGTCACTCCTAGCCGCCATATGGGTGGCAGTCCACTGAGCACAGAGGGAATTACCAGGGATCTGGGGACCCAGGTTGTCAGTTGCCATTCGTTTGACACGCACGTTACTAACGTGGTTCGGTAGAACTTCTACATTGCCCACCTGATCGTGCAGGGATTCACATCTAGATCAGGGTAGGTCATCGTCTCCTTGTACTCATTACTCATTAGACCTATGATTGAGTACATAATCCCGTTCGGAAGGTATCTGACCCGACACCTGCAGCAGCTGGGAAGGCCCCATAGGTTCATCGTCAGACGGATGCAGGGTGTCAGGTATTTGTGTTATGCTGCCCGACTGTAAGGACTCCTGCTCCATTCAGTCACATACGACTTGTTCAGTGGTGACCTGTGCCTGACATACGAGGCCATGGCGACCCATATTTGATGACTATGCTTCACCTAATGGATCTACATCCCCCAGAACCACAGGGGCAGGTGACGTGAACCTTGACACGGTCATTAATAGAATGTATTGGAGGGACAGATACATCACCCAGACACTCACTATGCTGTGGAACAACATCCCAGTACATGTGAGGCAAAGAACCTTGCTGGCCTTGTTCGAGGGGGATCTTGTCCAATGGATGGGGAATTGCGGATATACCCCAGGGATTACATCATTGTCACTGCTTGACAGAGGTGCAGCAATATAATAGGCATGTTATCTCCAGACTGGAGGGTTGGCAAAGGCAACATAACTATGGCCTAGGGTATGGCTGCCCTTGGGTAGATAGCCTACTATGTACCTATGGACCTATGAACCTATGTTCATAGTTTGTCCCATTCACACTTGTCTATCCCCTATCCTCATTCATATGTGTATATTTCTGTGGCACATGATTGAACTATGTATTACCTGCAGGTATGCTGTCTACAGTGCACATACGTCACGGTTGATTACAGTGTATCTGTGTACCTACCTCTGTGATACTGAGGACTACCACACATCCTTCACAGCATTACATGCATATGTCCATACTATTATTCTTTGGCCTGAGGGGAGTTGTTAGGGCAACGGTTGCACGTGTACCTGTTTGTGCATGCGTCATGGTGGTCTTTGACCGATCGTGGTATGGATGGTAGTGTTGGTGTGTGTTTGGGATGTGTTTTCACTGCCGGTACATCTGTGGGGGGTGGGGTTGGCACATGTTCCTATTTGCAGGGAGCCCCGTCCTGGACATTTGTGTCATGCATCAACACTTGGCACGTGCCATATGTCCTGTGCTATTCCCGCAGTCGTGTATGCCTTCCTGCATTACTACTGCGTGTTACTGGCTGTTTGTATCTGGTACACATGGCTATTATGGTGGATAGCTTGGCCTATTCCCATGCTATGACATACCCATTCATCCAGGCATATACATGTTATTCCATCCTTTGTGTTGGCCGTGGGTATTTGGCCGTCCAGCAACGCTATTCTCAACGTGTGATGTCCCACCTTCACCTTCTGTGCCTGTGGCACCCTGTTGGGGCGTTCTGCTTGGTGGGCAGATGTTCCGCCATATGTGTTTTGTTTGACATGTCTGCATAGCTAATCATCAGTATGGTGGCTGAACATACTGCCCTGTCCAGATGTGCACAGTTATGGGCACCGTGGCGTGTGCACGCCTATTGGGTTTCGACAGGTCCATACCACATGCAGGATGTACACATTCTGCCGACACATTCACATGCAGCCATTTGGATATCTGTACCTGAGGTGGGATGTTAACATGTGGGGTACATATTTGCCCGCGTGGCACTGCCTAGGACAATACTTCTTACTACATTTCAGGTATACCCATTGTGTGTAGGTGTGTAGCTGCGCAAGGCTGCTAGCTGGGTTGGGTGCACGGTCGTACATGGGTGCGGGTTACATGCTAAGACGGGGCTGTTGTGTATTACATTTGCATGCATGGGTTCTGCTTCTGGATATTACGCTTAGGCATATGCCGTCCTATGTGTATGCGACGGGCACGTTGCTGGGTGTAGTACATGTTGCTATGCACATGTTTGTCTGTGTTTAGGGTATCTAGTTTCCTTCTTGTTGTTATATCAACACGGCTACCCGGCTGTGTACTCTCACTACTGCTGGTGACCATGCCCATGTGGCTACTTCTATGTAGGTGCAGTGCGCTGACATGCTGCGGTACACCTTCACTGGGTATGCCCACTGACAGTGCATTGCGTGACGGACACGGTATTACGCGTATACTTTGTTCCTTGGACAGGTACACTTTGGACTTCGTGGGTTAATGTTTGGTTCTCCGTTTTGTGTGAACGGGTACTATGTTGCATAGTCTGCATACGTTTCCTTATCCACGGACCCTGGCTGGTGCGGTAACTATTGCAGGCGGCCTGTGGGAGTCAGCACTTTAGGTTGCTCATCGCCTGCCGGCTTGGCCACGCCTACGGCCGCATCCTACTTGGGCTCGCTCACGTGCCCTCCGCACGTGTCTGTGGTTGCGGCGCGCACTCATTACTATGCATATGGTGCTGCTACGCCAATTATTCACTGCACTGCAGGCGCAAGCCTTACTCCGGCCTTGCGCCGAGCTTCATGAATCCCGGGGCATATTTTTTCACAGCAGTATAATATAATTTTCTTACTTTCCACACTCTGAAATCATGGAGGGCACTGAGTTTTTTTAATTCATTATTTAGCATTGCATTGATTGTGAGCTTCTTTTCATATTGCCTTACTAATTATAGAAGCACACATACATAGATACACACTCATGTAAACTAGCATGCATCCACTTGCATGCACATATACCCTCATGCATGCACTTACACACACATGGATTCTCAGACATACACACACATGCATGTACACAGAAAGGCATACACGCACGCATGCACACACACACACACACACACACACACACACACACACACACACACACACACACACACGAACACTTACAAATATGCAGGCATCTTCACCTTCAGATCCCATCATTGTCTAGCTCTAAGGGATTTAAAATGGTTAAAATTTCCTCACCTACTAAATTACCACCAACTGGTCATTGCCTATAACATTCTGAAGTATCTGGATAAAACCCCATCACTAAGTCAACTATTTACCTACTATGCAACAAATCGCACACTCCAATCTAGTGACAAATCACTTCTATGCATCTCTAGGGCTAACAACACTGCTGGAAAAGCACTACTCTCCCACACTGTTGCTAAAAACTGGAACAGCCCCCCCCCCCATCACTGACCTCTATCCCCACCACCTCACACTTCAAAAACTCTTTAAAATCACATCTCATAAGCACCTGGCTTTGCCCATGCATAACCTCAAAACACTGCGTAACTCTGTGGAAAGTAGAAAAGCTTATTATTTGCTTAATGTAAATGCTACAGTTGTTTACTTCCAACATTTTTCTTTATCCCTTTAATATAGGTACTTCATTTTAAGATGATGTATGTCATGACTCTCAAGGCTAAATGTATTTAGCCTATTCAACTGCTGAGTTGTGTCCTGTCTGTTTTACATTTCTGTCTTACTAGCTGGATTTTTGCTGTTATAATGTGTTATTATCAGTTTTTACTACAATGTATTAAAATCTAGTATTTCTTTTAATATATGTGGAGCTTTTTTCCCCGGGCCTCTGCTGTAAATGGACCTGGTCCAGTCGGAATGTCCCGGTTAACAAATGTGAAATAAATAAATAAATAAATAAATGTTGTTATTGTCTTTCGGCTTTTCCCGGTTAGGGCTCGCCACAGCAGAACTCCAGTCTGCTAATGATTGGCAGTAGATTTTCACGAACGCCGAGGTGCCAGCTTGAAGTTCAACCTTCAACAAAGGCACGCCCATTTATGCATGTCTTTCGAACGCCCACCCAACCGCATGGAGAACATGCAGACTCCACACAGAAGGCACTCCCCGCACTCCAGCCGATAAATAAATAAATAAATAAAATAAAGAAATAAATCTTGGAGCGTGCCACCAAAATAGCCCCATAGCTTTTGTCTTTATTACCTTTAGACTGTCCATGATTCATTATTAAACTTCTGGGCACACTTACTTGATATAACTTTCCATGTGTCCAAACCTGGTCACCATTCCACATGACCAGTCCTCTTGCTTGGAGACAATTTTGATGTGAAATCTTGCTTATACATAACAATCTACTTCTTTTGTGAACCATTCATACATTCTTACTTAACATTCCCAGTTGCAGCCTTGCCTTACCAACCACTTAGTTCCTACCACTATCATCACTTTTCTCTTTCTCTAACAAGTTTCACTCCCAAAGCTTCTATATAGAAGCACCTTTTTTTTTTGTACCACATGTCCTTTTCCAACTGTCTGTGGCCATACCTCTCAGCCTGGAAACATCAAAAATCTGGACAAAGGCCCATGAAAAGTAGGTACAACTGGCCAAAAATCATGAGGCTGATTAACGTAAAATTTACATACATAATCATGTAACCCTCTCCCACTCCGATGAAATTGTGGGATGCAAATCTGAAGATTGAAGTCACTAAATAATAATAAATAATGCCAGACATTTGAATTTCAGACTTCATATCTCTCAGAAAATATATATAATAATGCAAAACTTGTTATTCTAGCAACTATCTGAGTTTACAGAAGCAATATTTAAAACCTGTCCCTATTTTTGGGCCTTTGTCCCACCATTATTTTTGGCTTTGCCCAGATTTCTTGATCTGAGAGATTGAGGAATATGGTTGCTATACTTTGTTTGTGGACAACTGTGGAAACAGTAAGAATAATTCACTAGTACAGAGAGAATAAGGCATACAAGTGCGTACTGCTACAGATTGCATACCTTCATGCATCCACACAAAATAAAAGATTTAACTTTCTCAAATGAAATATTGAGATAATTGCACAAATCTCTTCATATACACACAAACACACTAAAGTAATATTTACTCAAACTATACTACTTTACTCCTCAATTAAGAGGAAATAATGTTGGATAATCATTGTACAGCAGTCTGTGTCATTTTTAAACACAGCAGTTATCAATACAAAAGGTTATCATGATGCATGACAGTTTGCACTTCAGACACCTGCTTACCTTAAATACATTGCTACAGAATGCACTCAGGCCTAGAAGGAATTAGTACAAATAAGTTTCAGCAGCTACTTTGTCTTCCTTGTGGCTTAGAGGGTGCACTGTCAGTTAAGTGACACAATCTTAAGTTGCGCTTTCATAACTAAGAAAGTATTAAAGAATACCACCTACAAATATAAAATGTTATTCCTAAAAAAAACTAAATTTGTGCAAAACAGCAAGTATAGACACCCCCCAGCCTTACAAACTGCTGGAGCAGAGTTAATATGACACAACACCTTTTTCAAGACTACAACCTCTAACAAACCAAGCAGCATTCACCCATGTACTAGCTTATTAGTCTAGCACTTTACTAGACTTTATGCACCAGGAGGACTTCTTGGTTTTGTCTTTGCACCTTTGCCTGGTTCTGCTGTGTTTTTCAGTTTCACTTTACCAGACTTCTTGTAGCAATTATTGTAGCACACAAAAGTGCTACCAGCACTAAACATTCTACAAGGAAACAGATCCACTACTTATTATTAATGCCCACCCCTCCCGGCATGTCTAAAGGTCAGTTCCCTGTGCTTTCTCCTATTAACCTGGTGAACTTGGGCATCCTGAGCCAATGTAGCAACTGTCTCATGTACACCGACAACCCTCTCCTCTTATCTTCCAACATTCAGACTTGCGAGAGATGCGCTTATATATCCAAACTGGAAGCCATGCACTCTCCAGCCAAGACTGGAATAGCTGGTCAAGAGGAGAAGGTCAGCACTTGAACCACACCACATTGAACACATAGCCTTCCAGAACACCCACCATCACAGCCCTCAAATAAAAAAAAACACACATTCACCTTCGCGGTGGCTCTCAATAGAAATCTACCCAAACAGCAGACACCTCCAAGGCAGAAATGCACTCGACCACCAGAACACAACACTAATCACAAGATACATAACTCTTCTAAACAGTGTGCCACCCAACCAATGCCCCTAAGGCAAAACAGCATGCCAAACACACTAGTCATAGGTGACTCGATAGTGAGGCACACTGATGTCCCACTCACTAGGTTGAAAAAAGAAAAAGTAGCAGTCAGCTGCCTGTCAGGTGCCAGGATCTGCCACATAATGCATGCATTCAGGTCGCTCAACAACAGGTTCAAATATGAGTCTGTCATTGCACATGTGGGTGTGAATGACTTGAGATGTACCTCCCTGGACTACATGAAAAGAGACATGAAGGAGCTCTCGGATTATGTAGCCCAGGCAGGTATGACCCTAGCCATGACCAGTATCCTACCATCACCCAGAATGATACCACAGTACAAGCAAAAATGATTGATTTCAACAACTGGCTAAGTTTCTGGTGTCATTCTAAGGGGATCCAGTATCTGTCTGCCTGGGATGACATGATTGCAGACCTCAATGCTTTGCCAGAGATGGCCTGCATCTGTCACCCCTGGGCTTCTGGATACTGGCCAAGGCTCTTGCCACACCTATAGTGCCTTTTTTAGGCAGTGTTCCAAAGACCAAATTACCACCATAACAGCTACAAACAAATGCAATCTGAGGGTCATGCTGCTAAATGCTATAAGTCTAAATCTCAAAATGCACTCGCTCAAAGCACTCCTTAAAATGGAGAACATCAACATCTGTGCTGTAACAAAGACCTGATTCAAGGCAGCAGAAAGCACCCCTGCACTACCAGGCTATAACTCATTCCACACCTTTCAGCCCCAGAACTTGAACCAAAGCTCCAAAGACGGTGGTGTTTCCATATTCATAAAGGATGAGCACACCTCCAGACTGGTAGCTCAACATAACGCATCAGAAATACTTCAGGTGCAGCTAACATTGGGTAAGACAGCAGTTCAGGTCATAGCCTGCTATATGTCCCTGACCATGTCTCAAGACTCACACTCCACGTTCCTAAGCACCCTGGAGAATATTAGGGTCCAACCTAATACTCTCATACTGGGTGACTTCAACTACCCCTCCATTAACTGGGAAAACTACTCATGTACCAATACACTTGTCCAAAGTTTCCTGGAATGCATTAATTCCAATGCCATGGACCAACTTGTTCTTACCCCCAGTAGAGGTAGCAACTTCCTTGACCTGGTCATTACTAACATGGACGACCATTGCTCTACACCAATAGTCAACTCCTCCCTGGTTATATACGGCCACAAACTAATCATCTTGGAAATCCACATGCATGAATCTTG
Source organism: Protopterus annectens (assembly GCF_019279795.1). Lineage (NCBI taxonomy): Eukaryota > Metazoa > Chordata > Ceratodontiformes > Protopteridae > Protopterus > Protopterus annectens. The sequence goes on along the minus strand of NC_056747.1, from coordinate 1,031,786,686 downwards.
CCATACCGAATAGAACCAAGATGCTCTCCTCTGAAAAAAGGAAGACAATCTGGTGGTCCCTTGCCATAAACAAACTCTATAACAGAAGGAGGAAACTGATGTGGAATAAAGTGAAGTCCCAAGACTGGAAAAACTCCCTTATCAACCTCAACAAAAAGTTGAGATTCCTCATCAAATCCTCTAAAGTTAGCTATGAAAACAGAATTGCAGCAGATACTAAAGACAACCACAAAGCTTTCTATAGCTATGTAAAGAATCTCCACGGCAATACCCAGATTTGCTCTGAGCTACTGCACAAGGGTACCTCCTATACTGAGCTAACAGATATTGCCAATATAATAGCTGACAGATTCTGTGCCAACTGTACCCCCCCCCCCCAAGGACCAATCACAATACCAGTAGATTGCCAGGCACCCAGTATTACTGCTGCACAGGTTAAAATAGCACTGTCCAAGGCCAAGAATACAGCTTCTATGGGACCTGACAATATCCCTGGCTGTGTTCTACATGAAGTACAGAGTAAACTGGCACCTCATCTGTGTCCCTATTCAGTCACAGCCTCACCTTAGGCTTTGTCCCTACTGAATGGCGCACTGCTACAGTCATCCCTCTCCACAAAGGAGGAGCGACCACAGACCCTGGGAACTATAGCCCCATTAGCCTGACGAGTCTGATATGCAAAGCTATGGAATGCATCATCATGGACCTAATAAACAAGGATATAGGGAATCTCCAAACTCTGGATCCCACACAGTTTGGTTTTATGAAGGGTAGATCATGCCTGCTCAACTTGGTCAACTTCTCTGAGTCAGTCACCAGAGCTGTGGATGAAGGCAAGGTAGTTCATACAGCCTACCTTGATCTGGCCAAGGCCTTTGATACCATTCCTCACTCAGGAATCATAAAAAACTTGTTAAGCTTGGCATCAACTCCATATCACTAGGTGGGTTGTAAACTGGCTCACAAATAGAACCCACAGTGTGGAAGTAGCTGACTCCAAGTCAGACTGCTGGCCAATTATGCGTGGAGTCCCACAGGATTTGGTACTGGGTCCTCTACTGTTTGGTATCTACTTTTCTGAAGTCCAGGCCAACATGAAGGGACTCTGGCTGACAAAGTTCTCAGACGATTGCAAGTTGGGAGCTATTATTAACTCCCCAAGTGATGTTGACATCCTACAGAAAGCCTCACTGAGACCAACAACTGGTGTCAGAACCATGGCCTTAATCTCAATGCCAAAAAATGTGTCATCATCCCCTTTGGGAAAAAGCTGGTTCCCATGAATTACCACATAGATGGTAGTCCACTGAACACAGAAGGCATTATAAGAGATCTGGGAACACAGGTTGACAGCAACCTCTCTTTTGACAACTATATTGCCACTGTGGTCAGAAAGTCATTCTATGTGACACATCTCATTGCTAAGGGTTTTGCATCCAGGAAGAAAGAGGTCATTGTCTCCCTCTACTCTTCCCTCATTAGGCCAATCATTGAATACAATGCCCCATTTGACATGTACCTCACTAGACACATGCAACAACTGGAGAGGCCACAAAAGTACCCCACAAAGAGGATCCTAGGCCTTAAACACTTGCCCTATATGGACAGACTCAAAAAACTCCAACTATTCTCTGTCTCATATTGCCTACTTAGAGATGATCTCTGTTTGACTTACAAAGCCATGTCTGACCCAGCTCTGTTAGAAATGCTACATCTAAAGAAATCCCAATCCCTCCACACCACATGCTCCAGAGACCTCATCCTCATTACCACAATCAACAGAATGTGCTGGAGGGACAAGTTCATTACCCAGAGACTACCCATGCTATGGAATAGACCTCCCATTCATGTCAAACAGAGCACCTCACTGGCTCTCTTCAAGAGAAATCTTGATGAGTTGATGGAAAATAGAACATTCACCCCAGGGATTACTCCAGTGGCTCTACTCGACAGAAGAACTGAGAACTTAGGTCGGGTGGCACGATGCCAGGGTAATCCTATGGGCTAGGTTTGTAAAGGCTCCAGGACCATTAACCTAATACACACTTATGAGCCTATAAACTATGTCATTTCCACTTACAATATGGGAATCACTGTATGTCAGAGAACCAGCTAATTTCTTGCAACTTGCATAAAACTGTTATCAGCAAGCTCCACTCACAGACGGATCTCAAAACATCAACAGTATAAACTTTGGCTGCATCCTGTGATACTGAACTAGCAATGCATAGATAAGTTGTTACAAAGAATGCAGTAAAACCAAAATTACAAGTACAAAAAAAGCAAAAATATTGAAGGCTAAGATGACTCTTCATAAGATGCTCTCCTGCTAGGTTGTGCAGTGCAGCTCATCTTCTCCAAAAGATTTTTACAGTTACTCACGGAATGAGCACAAAAGAACTTTTATTCATGGTTCATGGCTACAACTGGTGTACATTTTACGGTAGATACCTGGATGATATTTTAATTCTGTGGGGAGGTAGTGAGGGTCAATTAAAGGAGTTTTTCTCCTACCTCAACACCAATACCTCATTCCTATGGTTTACAATGGAGACCAACACAGAAAGTATTAGTTATTTAGACATCCAGGTTAGGAAAAACAAAGAGTTGAAAAAATATACATCTACTATTTACAGAAAACCAACATACTCAAACACTCTACTCCATTTTGAAAGTGGCCACCCCCTGCACCAAAAAAAGATCCCTGGTTAAGGGACAGGGGGTAAGGCTTGCAATGATGGTTAGTGAGTTGGACATGTTTTATCATGAAAGAGATGTCCTATTGGGTATGTTGATTAGAAGGGGGTATCCACATGAGTTTGTGGAGCCAATATTAGAAGAGGTCACCTATAAGAGAATGTCGGGGCACTTTTACCCATTGTTGGGTCTTGGTAGCAAAGAGGATAGACAAGATCTAGTTAGAGAAGATATCAACAATAGGAACAGTAATAGCAATAGATTCAAAAAAGCCATGATTTTGACATATAACCCACAGTACCCCCAATTTAGAGATATCCTGTTTAAAAATTGGTTTATCTTACAAAATGATGAACAAGTGGGTAACAAACTAGGAGATAAACCATTGGTAGTATACAAAAAAGACACCTGTATTAAGAATATGTTAGAAAGAAAAAAGGAGGGGATAAGATTTCAAACTAGTGGTTATACAAGGAAGTGTGGACATTGTTCACAATGTAAACACATATTAGAGGGTGACAAGGTGAATATACCAGAGTAAGGTATAGCTAAGTCTTTGCATAGGAGTAACTGTGGAACTAAAAATGTGGTTTACATCGCACTATGTCAAATGTGTAATAGATACTATACTGGTAAAACAAAAAATTCATTTAGATCACGTATTTATTAACATGTATATGATACTGGTAGAGGGAATGTCAACAATGCCCTTGTTAAGCACCTCAATAGGTTTCCAGAACACAATTTTAAATTTACAATGCTGGAACACATAGACGTCAGTGAAAGAGAGGGGACCAAGTGAATTATTTTTGGAGTATAAGGAGATGATGTGGCAGTTGAGGGATAATGCCACGAGTCCCCCTGGGTTGAATGAAGTTGTGTCTCTTACCAGTTATTTGAAGTTAAAATCTGACTTTCACCTGTAAAAGGAAAGAGGCACATAAACAAATCATATAATACTGATATCCACATTTTTACATGTACATAGGTTTATTAGAACACAGCAGTATTCAGAGTTGAAATATTTTAAATTTAAATAGTTAGCTGTTGGTTTTTAGAAAAAATAAATGGTTTATGAATGTAATAGATAGTAATGTTTTTATTTACTTATTCATGTAAAAGCGACACTAGATTCATTCATATTAATTTTTTAACATAAACAGAGGGGTATAGCTTTAAAATGTAGGTTTGTAGAGTTCAATTGATTAATTGGAACGTAATGTGTATAACATGATAATAATAAAGTGTGTGGAAATGTTTTACTGGTATTCTGAAGAAGTCATTTTTATGAACTGACGAAAGCGCTAAATAAAAGTATTTTCCAGCTATGAGTGCAACCTGTTTCCTTTCTTGGAACTTTTATTCATTCCACGACTCCATGTTGCTACATTTTAAATAAATTACTAGCACAGTTTCCTACTTCACAACAAACTACACAATCATATGCAGAATCTGCAAAAGCTTAATAATACCATACCTAACTCCCTTGGGCTGACTGATACCATTCCTGGGAACCTAGCATCTCCTCCAGACGGTTTGCCATTAGTAAACTCACTTCTAGTAACCTGCACTCTTGCAGATGCAAACAAATAATGAAAGAGGCAACCAAGAGCAACACTTGCCAACCCTGTATTTTGCATTTTCTATAGTTATCCAGATTTTTACGGATTTCAATATACTTTGCACTCCAAGTCTGAGCCTGATCAACAGCTGTAAATAATCAGGACTGACACTCACCCTTTACTCCAGATGCTTCCTAGCTTTCTCCCTCAGTCCTAAAACTACTAGCAGTGTCACTACCCATGGTTTGAAACTCGTGCCCCAGTCTCTGAGTATAACAGGCTGTCAGGTACTGCCTCATGAAGCTGATGTCATCATGCAGGCCCCTGCACATTGATGACGTTGTGGGATACACTGGAGATGAGTAATGATGTCAGCCATAACTTCAAATTATAAATAAAAATAAAAAACAAATAAATAAATAAAAATTGGGAATTGAAGGGGCCACTCACAAATTCATGGCACCCCATTATTTTGCCCTCAAAAACAATAAATATTGAGGAATTTGGTACAGTTGAGAGGTATGTCCATGGCAATGCTCCCCATAGTACCACAGGCCACACAAACCCATCCCCATAAATCGGACATTATGGTAGACTAGTATTCAGATTGTATCTAATTCTGTATGCTAACTTTTCTTATCCTTGCAGCAAGCAATGTCTCATGCCCTGAATTTGTTTCACATACTGCACAGGATTCCTTTTGGATCCATCCTCTTCATACACCAAGAGCCTCAGTGCTCTACATTACTGTATTAAACTATCTTTTTTCACTGTTTTTTTATTTCTGTAGTCAATGTAATTTTCAGTGTTGTCCACCTCTATATTAGATGTCTTTTTCACTGTTGCTCATCTCTGGAGTAAAATGTATTTTTCACGGTTGTTCACCTTTATATTAGATATGCTTATTCTAAAGTATTTAAGCTACAATGTCAAGAGTCTGCCTACAAATCTGAAATATTGTTATTTAAAGGTTCTCCATATTTTACCTCTATGAAATTGAATCACTGTATTTCAAATTATATTTCATTATTTTCCCTAAGTCGTAAAACACAACTCAAAAGTGTGATTAAAACTAAAAAGTTAACATGTTTGTGGTTGGGGTGCAAGTCTCTCACTCCTGTGCACAACATTTTTCCTCACATGAGTACTGACAAGTTTTTGATGAAGAGAGCATTTATTCAGTATTAGTTAACTGGCTTAAAGTATGTTTTCTTATTTATTAATTTATTTATTTTGATAACCCAATAGGCAGACTGGTCAGTAGCAACTTTCAGCTATAGCCCACATTGTAGTTTTCACTGTTTATGTCCATACCTTGTCCTTTGTGGCATTCTTAATATTGTATAGTTTGGCAGATTTTACCTTCTTCCTTCTGTCAGCATGCTTCTTAATAATGTTTAGCTATGTTAGTTGCAATACCTTGTGGGTAAAATTGAGTTTTCTGAGTTAGCTGGTTCAGCAAATACCTAAATGGGCTGTAAGCAAGTCATTTTTTCTTCTTGTCTTGAATCAAGCCAACTTATAAATGGTTTTCACTTGAGATTTACAATGACAAGCATGGGGGGGGGGATCTGTCACAGCTACAAATGGCATAGAGTCTGTCACCAGTGAGGCATTCTTATGATACTGCCTTATTACATCTTCTTGGTATTGTTTCTGCTTCCTGAATTGTAGCAAATAGTCAAATAGGGTCTATATTAGATCAGTGAACACTAAAACAAGCAAACGCTGATTGATCGACCTTATTTTAGCTAATGTTAAAAATATCGAAGCAACAGAAACTCTAATTTTTTCCTAGGGAAAGAATTCGGTTGTCCATTTCTGTTGCTTCAGTATTTTCAGTGCTGTGGTGGAAAGTTACGGGTCGGATTCAGGTAAGTGTGCGATTGTGTGGATGTGAGTGTTAAGGTGGGTTAGGTGAGTTAGGGTTAGGGCTTGGGTTAGGTATGTATGCGATTGTGTGGACGTGAGGGTTAGGGTGGATTTAGGTGAGTTAGGGTTAGGGAGCGGGTGAGGTGAGTGTGCAATAGTGAAGGACCTTAGGGTTAGTGTTTGGGTTAAGGTAAGTGGATAGTTAGTGATGTGTGCATAGTTTAGTGTAGGGTTAGGTGTCAGATTTTAAGTATATGTGTGTGGATTTCTGTTTGTTTGGTGTGCTTGTGTTGTGTGTATAGTTTGGATCAGCGATTTTTTCCCTAGGAAAAAATCGCTGATCTGATAGTTTTACTATACTATATAACCAGTCAAAGTTTTTA
>NC_056747.1:1031728942-1031755372 GCF_019279795.1 Protopterus annectens | reverse complement strand
TTTCCTTTTTTGGGAAAAGGGGCTTTTAATTCCTCCCCATGTGTGATGATCAGAACTGGTATACGTCCCCCCCTTGTGGGTATGGTGCATGGGTGTTCCACAGCAGTCAGGTGTATGAACACCTGGGACCTTTGGCGTAGGGTGTTGTGTCCTGGGTAATGTTCTCGGTCTATGTATGGGTGGATGATGTTACCCAATATGACGGTGTTGTGAGAGCATTCACACTCACCAGTGTCTTCAGGACGGCTGTGCAGGTATCCTGGGTTTGAGAGGGCGGTCTGTAGCATGCAAAAAACTGTAGGGCAGTCCTAACCATGGTTAATTGCACCTGGATATTCCCCGCTGCTACGTGCATCTCTGCCAACATGGAGGTGTGTGTATCCATCATGGAAATGGGGACTCCCCCTCCTTCTGTGTTATGTCCGGGTTATGGTCCTGAACGCGTGATATGGGGTATGACCCAACAGTGCTGGGGTGCTCTCAGCAGCCCTGACCAATGTTTCAGTCACAGCACTGACATCGATGTCCTCCATACTGAGGAGGGCATTTGAGGGTGTGCAGCTTGGCCGTAGACCACTGGCAGTGAGCTGTATTATCCTGTGTGTTCTCCAGGCTTGTAGTGTAGGGTGGTAGGTTTATCATTCCAGCCGTGCCTGCAGTGAGCACTGTGGGGGTGGCAGGTGCCCTCGCCAAACCCTTGAAGACCGGGGGCGACAGCTGCCAGCCATACCATGCGAAGAGGCGTGGCATGCCAAGCATGTCATCCCAGGTAAGAGGAATCCGGATCCCCTCAGACTGACACCGGTAACCAGGCACATTATCAAGGGTGACCACATTGAGCCAGTATAGTGGCATCATACTTGATGAGGGTGGGATACTGCCCAGGGTCAGGGACATGCCGGCCTGGGCTACACAATCTGAGTGGCCCTCTATGTCTCCTGTAATGTATCCCAGGGTGGTATGCCACCAGTCGTTGACACCAGCATGGGCAATGACTGCGTCATACCTGTACATGCTGCGGAGTGACCTGAGTGCGTGTGTTATGTGGCGTATTCCAGCACCCGGCAGGCAGCCTACTGTGATCATTCCCTTGTTCAGTATGGTGGGTGGGACGTCGGTATGTCTGGCAGTGGCGTCACCCATTACAGGTGTGTCTGGCAGTGTGTGTGTCGCCTTTGGGGCTCTGCCAGGTTAGCACACTGATGTTAAGAACTATGTGTTGCATGTCCTATGTCTTGTGGAGGCAGTAGCTTGTGTGTCTGCTTCAGAGGGCTTGTTAGGTTCGTGACATGTCCTACAGTGCCTCCAGGTATGCCTTAGTGTGTTCATGTGTTTGATTAGCATTTGCGATAGTCACATGTGACACTGGGTATGTGGTGTGCATTGTGTCCTTCCCCTTGCCGGTCATGTTTGGAGAGAGCACAACCCCCTGTCTTGCTATATAGTTGCGTCTGCCACATGTATTATGTTCATTGGGGGAGGTGCGGCTTGTCCGTGTCCATGAGGCACCTGTAACAGTGGCCAGGATGCCCAGATTCACCATCTGAACAAGAGAGGTCGCTAGCAATTGAACCGTCGACATGCCAGAGGATGTGAATGCATTTGCTGTGTAACCGGGTCAGAAGGCACCTATAGGGAAGTGGGCACACAAGGGGATTCTAGGACAGTGTAGTACTCCATTTAGTATACATGTACTTTATCTATGTGGGAATACTATGGGAGCAGGTGCAGAGCTTTTCTGATGTAGAGAACAGACAGTCGGGATTGCAAGTAGAGAGGTCATACACATAAACCTGCAGAGCACGGAGCCGGATACAGTGTAATGTTGCTTACACGGTACATGACACACATGTTCACACATATACTGCACCTGATGCCTGTGGTCGGTGCCACAGGCTACGGTGGACAGAGACATCACATACATGGCATGACACAGTACAGGTATGGTGACATTCTGCAGGTGTCGTACACAGTGTGCTGGCTACTGACCACAGGTGTCACCTGTCAGCTGTGGTGCACGGTGTTCGACAGTCGGATGCTGTACCGGTATAGGAATATTCCCGCATTCGCGGGGCATACACCTCTATGGCACACACACCATTGTGTGCAGATGGGGACACCTGTCTGTGTGGTCAGCACCCTCACAAGACAATGCACCGACGCGCCATGTCACAGGGGGTGGTCTTGCACAGGTGGCCAGTAAGGCTCACAGGTATGGGAATGACAGGGCTGTACAATGCAGCACCACTATGGGATGGTCACCCTGTGTGGTCAGTGTCCAGTCACAACACGATATCTGCATACACCCTCTCAACAGGCAGAAGACATACACACTAGTCGACACACTGACATGGTGGGGGCCACACATGTCTACACGGAGGGATGACGTGTTGCATGTACTACACCATCCACATCGGTGCACCCCACACTGAGGTAGGTACAGAGCTCTACCATGGTGTACAGTGATGTGTGGCACGTAGCACATAGTTCCCCCGATCTGTGGCATACATGGGCACACATTCCTGCACACATGTTGGTGCTAGGAATGCCACACCCGCTACATGGGATTTGTGCAGGCGTGCAGTGGTATGTGGTGCATCCTGCGTACTACCACTGTATCTGGCAGCTGTGCCAATATCTGCACTTGGGTGGTGGTAGGGGTTACAGTGGCAATGTGACATATGGTCGAACCCGCATGGCCGATGGGTATGCATCATGGCAGCGCTGTCATGTAAAGGCGACATAGCGGACTGTATGCACATGGCAGTGTAGGACGGTGTGTGACACACCTGTGACCAGCACCTGCACACATGCATGTGGACAGGTGTTTAAACAAATGGTGTACACACAGACTGCCATGCGTGCTGTTACTATGCCACCATATGATGGCCCCCATGATGGATATGCATGTGGGAGGGGGTTGCAACTGTGTTACGGACACCAGACACCGCCCCTGCACAGCTGCACCGTGCACAGTACACGTGTCACATGTATCCCCTGTTGCCATGTGTGTATGCATTGCTACGTTGTGACATGTGTGTCAACATGCATGGTACATGGACTGTGCTTTGGTATCACAGCTGTCACAGGCAAACTGTACAAGGGTATGTGTCCCTGTGAACACCGCCACACCCTGTAGGGGGTGCATATCACAGACATGTGTCCGCCTTCCCTTCGTGTGTGTATTACCGCGTACGCCTGTGCCATGCATGTGGTACATCACAGGCTTCCTATGTGTCCTGCGTGCAGTCCATGCACACAGCCTGGAAACCACATATGTGACATATCCGGACATTGTTTCACTGTGGTACAGCTGCAGTCATGTGTCATACCTGTGTCAGGCCCGTGGCATGTGTGGAGCACGCCTGTCCATGTATGCAGTGCGGGTGGACTACATCACACCTGTGGGATCATTGATAGTACATGTGTACTCTGCACGACGGACGTACACCACCACATAGTCTTCTGGACATATGTCACATGCAGTTTCTGGACCGTGAGGCATACTGCTGCACCGATGACATGGTGCTGGCATAGCAGCTACAGTGTTCACTTCGGTGTGTACATGTTCAGCCTGCACCCGTGGCGCCTGTGCTGTCATCTGTGTGTGTACGTGTGACTGCATGTGTGTCCACCCTGCGCGTGTACGGGTTTACCTGGCCGTGACTTGCGGTGTGTGCACTCCGTCTGCATGCCGGACGGCGCGTAGCACATACTACGTGTGTGAGCATGGCCGGGTCACTGTTGTGTGGCTGGACACACACGACGGTCCACAGTCTGCCTCCCATGCCATCGCCCCATGTGTATGCATGTCTGCACTGTGCCGATTCTAAGTGTCTGAGCATGCCCAGTACGCAGCTGTGTAGATGGACACACAGTACAGTGCACACCGCGCCCGACTGCATTGATACCCCGGGTGCATGCCTGTTTCCCCTTCGCAACTGCCACGTCTGTGGCATGGGCGGGTTGCTGTTGTGTGGCTGGACACACATGACGGTCCACAGTCTGCCTCCCATGCCGTCACCCCATGTGTATGCATGTCTGCAGTGTGCCGATTCTAAGTGTCTGAGCATGCCCAGTACGCAGCTGTGTAGATGGACACACAGTACAGTGCACACCACGCCCGACTGCATTGATACCCCGGGTGCATGCCTGTTTCCCCTTCGCAACTGCCACGTCTGTGGCATGGCCGGGTTGCTGTTGTGTGGCTGGACACACACGACGGTCCACAGTCTGCCTCCCATGCCGTCGCCCCATGTGTATGCATGTCTGCACTGTGCCGATTCTAAGTGTCTGAGCATGCTCAGTGAGCAGCTGTGTAGATGGGCACACAGTACAGTGCACACCGCGGCTGACTGCGTTGATACCCCGTGAGCATGTCTGTCTCCTTTTTGCAACCGCTAGGTGTGAGAGGCATGGCCAGTACACCTGTCGGGGGTACACACGACAGTCGGCACCGATGTCTGCTACTAGGCGTGTAGCCATGGCCAATGACATCCTGCATAGCCATGGTGACCATCCAGGTGACTCATATGTGGCTGTCATGCCACATTGGCTGCCTACATCCTGCATGCCGGATGCCCTCTCATAGGGTATACTGTCATGTGGTGCATCCCGTATTCATGTCGTGATGTACTGCTCCATAGTTATTTGGTATTCCCGACTGCAGCACTACCGTGTTACTGTACGGCCACCTTGGGATGGTAACAGGCTGTGTGACTGCGCACTCTGTCTTCATTCCCTATCGGCCACATTGCCTCTGCAGATGATACCACCCACCTAGGGGTATGCCTCCTGACAGTGCTGTGCTCAGTAATCCCGGTAGCACGTTCTGTAAATGCTGCATGCTGTAGTGAGTTCATGTAGGTCGGCGTAGGTTCGACTCTCGGCCCTTCCCTATGTGTGTGTGTGTGTGTGTGTGTGTGTGTGTTTCCAGCTGCCTCTGCAGATGAACATGCTTTTAGACGCTTCGCAACACATACCTTGGCTATTGCCAGCTATTCTCTTACAGGTGATGTCACCCGCCTAGAAGTATGCCTCTGACAGCGCTGTGCTCAGTAATCTCAGTAGCGCATTCTGTAAATGCTTCATGCTGTAGTGAGTTCATGTAGGTAGGCGTAGGTTCGACTCCCGGCCCTTCCCTGTGTGTGTGTTTCCAGCTGCCTCTGCAGATGAACATGCTTTTAGATGCTTCACAACACATACCTTGGCTATTGCCAGCTATTCTCTTACGGGTGATGTCACCCGCCTAGAAGTATGCCTCTGACAGCGCTGTGCTCAGTAATCTCGGTAGCGCGTTCTGTAAATGCTTCATGCTGTAGTGAGTTCATGTAGGTAGGCGTAGGTTCGACTCCTGGCCCTTCCCTGTGTGTGTGTGTGTGTGTGTGTTTCCAGCTGCCTCTGCAGATGAACATGCTTTTAGATGCTTCGCAACACATACCTTGGCTATTGCCAGCTATTCTCTCACGGGTGATGTCACCCGCCTAGAAGTATGCCTCTGACAGCGCTGTGCTCAGTAATCTCGGTAGCACGTTCTGTAAATGCTTCATGCTGTAGTGAGTTCATGTAGGTAGGTGTAGGTTCGACTCCCGGCCCTTCCCTGTGTGTGTGTGTTTCCAGCTGCCTCTGCAGATGAACATGCTTTTAGACGCTTCGCAACACATACCTTGGCTATTGCCAGCTATTCTCTTACGGGTGATGTCACCCACCTAGAAGTATGCCTCTGACAGCGCTGTGCTCAGTAATCTCGGTAGCGCGTTCTGTAAATGCTTCATGCTGTAGTGAGTTCATGTAGGTGTAGGTTCGACTCCCGGCCCTTCCCTGTGTGTGTGTGTGTGTGTGTGTTTCCAGCTGCCTCTGCAGATGAACATGCTTTTAGATGCTTCGCAACACATACCTTGGCTATTGCCAGCTATTCTCTTACAGGTGATGTCACCCACCTAGAAGTCTGCCTCTGACAGCGCTGTGCTCAGTAATCTCGGTAGCACGTTCTGTAAATGCTTCATGCTGTAGTGAGTTCATGTAGGTAGGTGTAGGTTCGACTCTCGGCCCTTCCCTGTGTGTGTGTGTGTGTGTGTTTCCAGCTGCCTCTGCAGATGAACATGCTTTTAGACGCTTCGCAACACATACCTTGGCTATTGCCAGCTATTCTCTTATGGGTGATGTCACCCACCTAGAAGTATGCCTCTGACAGCGCTGTGCTCAGTAATCTCGGTAGCGCATTCTGTAAATGCTTCATGCTGTAGTGAGTTCATGTAGGTAGGCGTAGGTTCGACTCACGGCCCTTCCCTGTGTGTGTGTGTGTTTCCTGCTGCCTCTGCAGATGAACATGCTTTTAGACGCTTCGCAACACATACCTTGGCTATCAGCGGCCATTCCTTTATGGATGTTGTCACCCACCTGTACATGTGCCTCTGACGGTGGTGTGTTCGGTGGTCTGCGTAGCACATTCCATACCTGTGTCATACTTTTGTGCGGTTGGGTATGTGGGGGTGTGGTCAATCACCATGCCTGCCACATGTGTGTGTGTGTCCATGCTCCCAGCTGCATGGGTTCATAGGGTATGGCTTTAAGGTTTCCACAGAACACTCATATCCTGCCGCCATCCCTGTGTTTGTGGATGGTGAGACGCAGCTCATGTACTGCTTGTGTGCCTGCTGTGGTTGGCGACCTCTGTAGCGTGTTCTCCACGTGCACCCTGCTATGGTGTGGTGGGGTAGTGCTGTGTACATTACACTCACGGGCTTGCCACATATGTCCGTCTGTATCTCTGGCATTGTATATCTACGTACCTATGTTGTGCCCGTAGTGCTGCTCTTGCATGGACAGCTGTCTTTCCCATGTATCGCATATTTGCACGGCTGACATATAGAACTGTGGTACGTTGCATATCCACTCATTGTCCATGCACCGTCCGTATTCCAGGACACCCTAAAGACATCTGCTGGATATCGTGGCAGACAGCTATCCTTGCTGTACTGACACTGTACCCGTACATGCCATACACCTTGTGTGTAATTGCCTATTTATGGTGTGTGTATGTCTACCTGTGCTGTATGCATGGCCGTGTGTGTGTCCCGCTATAGCCATCTGTGCAGGTGTCGCCACTATGGGTAATCCTTGTGGACCGCTGTTTCATGTGCACGTCTGCACATACCTGCAGACCGTACTACCCCTCCTACGGCAGCTGCCTTAGATCGACTGCTGCCCTAGGCTGTAGGGCTCCATGGCGCCCACCACCACAACACATGGTGCCCCCATCTTGGTATATCTACATGACACACCTACTAGACAGGTGGCCCTACTAGTGCGGCGCCCTGGGCAGCCGCAGGATTGGCATATGCCTATGGCCGGCTATGAGCACATCACAAGGCATACGAATACATTCGGTGTTTTACGACATCTAGGTTATAATACCAGAGGGGGGACCTCATCAGGTATGCTATAGAATGCGGATTTAAATGGATTATTAGGTGGAGGGTTGGCCACACACCAGGGCTGACCGATGGAACACTGATGAGGCCTCTTTTGAGAAGCAGGTGGATTAAACCCCCATAACAGGAATGTAGTTTAGGTACAGATGTAGAGTTAACACACATTTGTCCACTCTTTCAGTTCTGTACCACTGTATTACAGTGATATGATATGCATATCTTCTATATATATTGTTAGATCTTTGATTGATGAGTATTCGGCATAGTACAATATCATTTAATACATGTGTTAATAGGATGCTTTCTGAGATGTTAATATATGTGTGTGTAGTTAACATTGCATCTGTGCTTTCTATGCTGTGGTTACATGTTCATTGTTTGCTGAGAAAGTAACAAATGGAAGTGTAAGGGGGGATATTTAAAGCCTGGATGCTTCTATGTTATGTGTAAGTCTCACGGAGCCTACGGGTGAAAGCGCTTACATGTGTATGACGTAACCTTTGTATACCATATGTGACCTGTCCTGGACAATGTCTACGTTGACTGTTTCATCTACCTATGTGTGACTTGGTTTGTGTGCCATAAGGTGCCAGCGGGTCTTTGATGTTGATTAGGTGTATTCCATGGTCAGTTGACATTAATCCTATTAATTCACTGAAGGATGTTCTTCATAGGTGGGAACGCCATAGTTTGACCATCGTATGACTTTCCTAGCTGACGTTGATATTGTGCCATTGGTATGTGTTCCACAGGTCACCCATGTGTTCCGCGGTATGGAAGCGTGTGATCCCCATTTTGTTGCTGGCAGATTGAGTGCTGTGTACGCCGGAATTCGCACAGCGGTCTGGCTTTGTATGAGGAGTATCTACTGTAGTCCCTATCTGTATTTCCTGTGTTATGCCTCACTGCAACTGTGTGATTCCACCAGGTTTGCAGTTATGGGTGCCATCTTGGTCCTACGCTTATCCATCCCTAGCGATTGCCTACTGGACACTGGTATGGAGCAGTACACATTTCACACCTGCATTTAGCATTAGCCAGTGGATGCTTTGCACAATTAGTGGGGAGTAAGGCACGTGCTACTCCCACATCCCTCCCACGGTGAGGGACAACGTATTATCTTCCAAACAACACCGAGCCCCGTTTCTGCATACCCAGGATCCCATGGCTGCAACCCTTGATGGTACCCATTACACATCCGTCATGTGTGCGGGAATGGGATGTGGACTCACCTCTATGGACTCTACAATCTGGGAATGTCTGTTCATATGTCCTGCATTCCGTGGACAGTTGTCATCAACCTTGAACACGCTGGGGGTGCATATGTCTGGCTGTACTGTAGTCACGGCTGTCAGTTCTTCTGGGTCCCTCGATCGCAGCTGGTTGACATTGCGTACGGATGAATCTTTGGGGTCCTACTATGAACACCATTGTGCATATGTACAGTGTAGACCTTGTTGGACTGTGTCCATCTGGCCAGTGGGTTTGACTGCTGCTGTTCCCCAATCGCAGATGTCTGCTTGCTACCCATATTATGTAGTGCTACGTTAACCAGGTTATTCTAAACTGAAACCAGATGGTGTAAATCCAATGATGCAGGCTAGGAAATGCTTTAACTAATCCTCAGATGTCCCATTAGGAAATTTCTGCCACTGTATTGTCAAAATGACACAAGCAAAACATGTAGATCCTATTAATTCATTGAAGGATGTTCTTTATATGCGTGAACACCATAGTTTAAGGATCCTATGACTTTCCTAGTTGACGTTGTTGGTGTGCCATTAATATGTGTTCCGCAGGTCACCCATTTGTTCCGCGGTACAGAAGCGAGTGATCCCCATTCTCTTTCTGGCAGATTGAGTGCTGTGTACGCCGGTATTCGCATGGTGGTCTGACTTTGTATGTGGAGTCTCTACTGTAGTCCCTATCTGTATTCCCTGTGTTATGCCTTACTACAGCTGTGTGATTCCACCAGGTTTGCAGTTATGGGTGCCATCTTGGCCGTATGTTTGTCCATCCATGGGAACTGCCTAATGGACACTGGTATAGGGCTGTACACATTTCACAGCTGCATTTTGCATTCTCCGGTGGATGATTTGCATTATTAGTGCGGAGTAACGCATATGCTATACCCACATCCCTCACACGGGGTGGGACAATGGATCATCTGCCAATCAACACCGAGACCCATTTCTGCATACCCACGATCCCATGGCTGCAACCCTCAACGGTACCCATTGCACATCCTCCATGTGTGCGGGAATGGGATGTGGACGCACTTCTATGGACTAGACAATCTGCGGATTTCTGTTCATATGTCCTGCATTTCATGGACAGTTGTCATCAACCTTGAACACGCTGGTGGTGCATATATCTAGCTGTGCCGTAGTCACGGCTGTCACTTCATCTGGGTCTCTCGATCGCAGCTGGTTGACATTGCGTACGGATAAATTTTTGGGTCCTACAATGGACACAAATGTGCATATGTAAAGTGTAGAACATGTTGGACTGTGTCCATCTGGCCAGTGGTTTTGACTGCTGCTGTATGTTCCCCAATCGCGGATGTGTGTTTGACTACCCATATTATGTAGTGCTACGAACCCATGTTTTACTACGATTAACCCAAATGGTGTTAATCTAATGCTGCAGGTTGGCAACTGCTTTAACTAATCCTCAGAAGTCCCAGTAGGACATATACGCCACTGTATTGTCAATATAACACAGCCAGAACATGTAAAACCTATTAATTCATTGAAGGATGTTCTTTATATGTGTGAACGCCATAGTTTAAGGATCCTATGACTTTCCTAGTTGACGTTGTTGGTGTGCC
Source organism: Protopterus annectens (assembly GCF_019279795.1). NCBI lineage: Eukaryota > Metazoa > Chordata > Ceratodontiformes > Protopteridae > Protopterus > Protopterus annectens. The sequence continues at coordinate 1,031,745,109 of NC_056747.1, read as the reverse complement.
ATTAGTATGTGTTCCGCAGGTCGCCCATTTGTTCCGCGGTATGGAAGCGAGTGATCCCCATTCTCTTTCTGGCAGATTGAGTGCTGTGTACGCCAGTATTCGCACGGCGGTCTGACTTTGTATGTGGAGTCTCTACTGTAGTCCCTGTCTGTATTCCCTGTGTTATGCCTTACTACAGCTGTGTAATTCCACCAGGTTTGCAGTTATGGGTGCCATCTTGGTCGTACGTTTGTCCATCCTTGGGAAATGCCTACTGGACACTGGTATAGGGCTGTACCCATTTCACAGCTGCATTTAGCATTTTGCGGTGGATGATTTTCATTATTGGTGGGGGGTAAGGCATGTGCTATACCCACATCCCTCCCACGGGGCGGGACAACGGATTATCTGCCAAACAACACCGAGCCCCATTTCTGCATACCCACGATCCCATGGCTGCAGCCCTCGATGGTACCCATTATACATTCTTCATGTGTGCGGGACTGAGATGTGGACGCACTTCTATGGACTCAGCCATATGGGTATTTCTGCTCATATGTCCTGCATTTCATGGACACCTGTCATCAACCTTAAACACGCTGGTGGTGCATATGTCTAACTGTGCCATAGTCATGGCAGTTACTCCTTCAGCATCGCTCGCTCCATCAAGTTTATATTGCATAGGGTTAAATTTTTGGGTCCTACAATGGACACCGATGTGCATATGTAAAGTGTAGAACCTGTTGCACTGTGTCCATCTGGCCAGTGGGTTTGACTGCTGCTGTATGTTTCCCAATCGCGGATGTGTGTTTGACTACACATATTATGTAGTGCTACGACATCCAGGTCTTTCAAACCTGAAACCGAATGGTGTACATCCAAAGATGCAGGTTAGCAACTGCTTTACATAATCCTCAGAAGTCACAATAGGAAATATCCGCCACTGTATTGTCAAAATAACACCACCATAACATGTGGATCCTATTAATTCATTGAAGGATGTTCTTTATATGTGGGTATGCCATAGCTTAACCATCCTATAACCTTCCTAGTTGACGTTGTTGGTGTGCCATTACTATGTGTTCCACAGATCGCCCATTTGTTCCGCAGTATGGAAGCGAGTGATCCCCATTTTCTTGCTGGCGGATTGAGTGCTGTCTACGCCGGTATTCGCACGCTGGTCTGGCTTTGTATGGGGGGTGTGTACTGTGGTCCCTATCTGTATTTTCTGTGTTATGCCTTACTGCAGCTGTGGAATTACACCGGGTTTGCAGTTATGGGTGACCATCTTGGTCGTACGTTTGTCCGTCCATGGGAATTGCCTACTGGACACTGGTATAGGGCTGTACACATTTCATAGCTGCATTTAGCATTCTCCGGTGGATGATTTGCATTATTAGTGGGGAGTAACGCATGTGCTATACCCACATCCCTCCCACGGGGCGGGACGACGGATTATCTGCCAATCAACACCGAGCCCCATTTCTGCATACCCACGATCCCATGTCTGCAACCCTCGACGGTACCCATTGCACATCCTTCATGTGTGCGGGAATGGGATGTGGACGCACGTCTATGGACTCGGCAATCTGGGGAGTCCTATTCATATGTCCTGCATTTCATGGACACTTGTCATCAACCTTGAACATGCTGGTGGCGCACATATCTAGCTGTGCCGTAGTCACGGCTGTCAGTTCTTCTGGGTCTCTCGATCGCAGCCGGTTCACATTGCGTACGGATAAATTTTTAGGGTCCTACAATGGACACCAATGTGCATATGTAAAGTGTAGAACTTATTGGACTGTGTCCATCTGGCCAGTGGGCTTGACTGCTGCTGTATGTTCGGCAATCACGGATGTCTGTTTGAGTACCCATATTATGTAGTGCTACGTAAACCGGGTTTTTCTACACTGAACCCAAATGGTGTTATTCCAATGATGCAGGCTAACAATTGCTTCAACTAATCCACAGATATCCCATTAGGACATTCCTGCCTCTGTATTGTCAAATTAACATGACCAAAACATGTAGATCCTATTGATTCATTGAAGGATGTGCTTTATATGTGGATACGCCATAGCTTAACCATCCTGTAACCTTCCTAGTTGACGTTGGTGTGCCATTAGTATGTGTTCCGCAGGTCGCCCATTTGTTCCGCGGTATGGAAGCGAGTGATCCCCATTCTCTTGCTGGCAGATTGAGTGCTGTGTACGCCGGTATTCACACGGCGGTCTGACTTTGTATGTGGAGTCTCTACTGTAGTCCCTATCTGTATTCCCTGTGTTATGCCTTACTACAGCTGTGTGATTCCACCAGGTTTGCAGTTATGGGTGCCATCTTGGCCGTACGTTTGTCCATCCATGGGAACTGCCTAATGGACACTGTTATAGGGCTGTACACATTTCACAGCTGCATTTTGCATTCTCCGGTGGATGATTTGCATTATTAGTGCGGAGTAACGCATATGCTATACCCACATCCCTCACATGGGGCGGGACAATGGATCATCTGCCAATCAACACCGAGACCCATTTCTGCATACCCACGATCCCATGGCTGCAACCCTCAACGGTACCCATTGCACATCCTCCATGTGTGCGGGAATGGGATGTGGACGCACTTCTATGGACTCGACAATCTGGGGATTTCTGTTCATATGTCCTGCATTTCATGGACAGTTGTCATCAACCTTGGACACGCTGGTGGTGCATATATGTAGCTGTGCTGTAGTCACGGCTGTCACTTCATCTGGGTCTCCCGATTGCAGCAGGTTGACAGTATGTACGGATACATTTTTGGGTCCTACAATGGACACCAATGTGCATATGTAAAGTGTAGAACTTGTTGGACTGTGTCCATCTGGCCAGTGGGTTTGACTGCTGCTGTATGTTCAGCAATCACGGATGTCTGTTTGAGTACCCATATTATGTAGTGCTACGTAAACCGGGTTTTTCTACACTGAACCCAAATGGTGTAATTCCAATGATGCAGGCTAACAATTGCTTTAACTAATCCGCAGATATCCCATTAGGACATTCCTGCCTCTGTATTGTCAAATTAACACGACCAAAACATGTAGATACTATTAATTCATTGAAGGATGTTCTTTATATGTGGGTACGCCATAGCTTAACCATCCTATAACCTTCCTAGTTGACATTGTTGGTGTGCCATTAGTATGTGTTCCGCAGGTCGCCCATTTGTTCCGCGGTATGGAAGCGAGTGATCCCCATTCTCTTTCTGGCAGATTGAGTGCTGTGTACGCCGGTATTCGCACGGCGGTCTGACTTTGTATGTGGAGTCTCTACTGTAGTCCCTATCTGTATTCCCTGTGTTATGCCTTACTACAGCTGTGTGATTCCACCAGGTTTGCAGTTATGGGTGCCATCTTGGCGTCGTTTGTCCATCCATGGGAACTGCCTAATGGACACTGGTATAGGGCTGTACACATTTCACAGCTGTATTTTGCATTCTCCGGTGGATGATTTGCATTATTAGTGCGGAGTAACGCATATGCTATACCCACATCCCTCACACGGGGCGGGACAACGGATCATCTGCCAATCAACACCGAGACCCATTTCTGCATACCCACGATCCCATGGCTGCAACCCTCGACGGTACCCATTGCACATCCTCCATGTGTGCGGGAATGGGATGTGGACGCACTTCTATGGACTCGACAATCTGCGGATTTCTGTTCATATGTCCTGCATTTCCTGGACAGTTGTCATCAACCTTGAACACGCTGGTGGTGCATATATCTAGCTGTGCCGTAGTCACGGCTGTCACTTCATCTGGGTCTCTCGATCGCAGCCGGTTGACATTGCGTACGGATAAATTTTTGGGTCCTACAATGGACACAAATGTGCATATGTAAAGTGTAGAACATGTTGGACTGTGTCCATCTGGCCAGTGGTTTTGACTACTGCTGTATGTTCCCCAATCGTGGATGTGTGTTTGACTACCCATATTATGTAGTGCTACGAACCCATGTTTTACTACGATTAACCCAAATGGTGTTAATCTAATGCTGCAGGTTGGCAACTGCTTTAACTAATCCTCAGAAGTCCCAGTAGGACATATACGCCACTGTATTGTCAATATAACACAGCCAGAACATGTAGAACCTATTAATTCATTGAAGGATGTTCTTTATAAGTGGGAACGCCAGTGTTTAAACATCCTATGACCTTCCTAGTTGACGTTGTTGGTGTGCCATTAGTATGTGTTCCACAGGTCGCCCATTTGTTCCGCAGTATGGCAGCGAGTAATCCCCATGTTGTTGCCGGCAGATTGAGTGCTGTGTACGCTGGTATTCGCACGGCGGTCTGGATTTCTATGGGGAGTGTCTGCTGTAGTTGCCATCTGCATTTCCTGTGTTATGCCTTACTGCAGCTGTGTAATTCCACCGGGCTTGCAGGTATGGGTGCCATCCTGGTCGTAGGCTTGTCCAACCATGGGAATTGCCTACTGGACACTGTTATGGCCTGTACACATTCCACACCTGCATTTAGCATTATCCGGTGGATGCTTTGCATTATTAGTGGGGAGTAGGTCATGTGCTACACCCACATTCCTCCCACGGGGCGGGACAACGGATTATCTGCCAAACAACACCGAGCCCCATTTCTGCATACCCAAGATCCCATGGCTGCAACTCTCGACAGTACCCATTACACATCCTTCATGTGTGCGGGACTGGGATGTGGACGCACATGTATGGACTCGTCGATCTGGGGATTTCTGTTAATATGTCCTGCATTTCATGGACACTTGTCATCAACCTTAAACACGCTGGTGGTGCATATGTCTAACTGTGCCATAGTCACGGCTATCGCGTCATCTGGTGGATGGTAACGGCTGGATGGAATTCTGTTAGGATGAATTTTTGGGTCCTACAATGGACACCAATGTGCATATGTAAAGTTAGATGTTGCTGGACTGTGTCCAACTGGCCAGTGGTTTTGACTGCTGCTGTATGTTCCCCAATCACGGATGTCTGTTTGACTACCCATACTACGTGGTGCTACATAAACCAGGTGTTTTAGAACTGGGAACAAATGGTGTACATCCAGAGATGCAGGTTAGCAACTGCTTTAAATTAACCTCAGGCGTCCCAATAGGAAATATCCGTCACTGTAGTTTCAACATAACACCACCAGAACATGTTGATCCCCTATGTATTCATTGAAGCATGTTTTCTTTATAGGTGGGAATGCCATAGTTTACATATCCTAGTTAACGTTGTTGGTGTGCCATTAGTATGTGTTCCACAGGTCGCCCATTTGTTCCGCAGTATGGCAGCGAGTAATCCCCATGTTGTTGCCGGCAGATTGAGTGCTGTGTACGCCGGTGTTCGCACGGCGGTCCAACTTTGTATGGGGAATGTCAACTGTAGTCCCTATGTGTATTTCCTGTGTTATGCCATACTGCGGCTGTGTAATTCCACCTGGTTTGCAGTTATGGGTGCCATCTTAGACGTACGCTTGTCCATACATGAGAATTGCCTACTGGACACTGGTATAGGGCTGTACACATTTCACACCTGCATTTAGCATTCTCCGGTGGATGCTTTGCATTATTAGTGGGGAGTAAGGCAGGTGCTACGCCCACATCCCTCCCACGGGGCGGGACAATGGATTACCTGCCAAACAACACCGAGCCCTGTTTCTACATACCCAGGATCCCTTGGCTGCAACACTCGACAGTACTCATTACACGTCCTTCATGTGTGCGGGACTGGGATGTGGACGCACTTCTATGGACTTGGAACTCTGGGGATTTCTGTGCATATGTCCTGCATTTCATGGACACTTGTCATCAACCGTAATAACGCTGGTGGTGCATATGTCTAGCCGTGCCATAGTTATGGGTGTCGCTTCTTCTGGTTGAACGATAACAGCTATATGATGTTCCATAGGTATCAATTTTTGGGTCCTACAATGGACACCAATGTGCATATGTAAAGTGTAGAACTTGTTGGACTGTGTCCATCTGGCGGGTGGTTTTGACTGAACTTCCTAGTTGATGTTGTTGGTGTGCCATTAGTATGTGTTCCACAGGTCGCCCATTTGTTCCGCAGCATGGCAGCGAGTAATCCCCATTTTGGTGCTGGCAGATTGAGTGCTGCGTACGCTGGTATTCGCACGGCGGTCCGACTTTGTATGGGGAGTGTCCACTGTAGTTCCCACCTGTATTTCCTGTGTTATGCATTCCTGCAGCTGTGTAATTCCACCGGGTTTGCAGTTATGGGTGCCATCTTGGCCATACGTTTGTCCGTCCATGGGTAATGCCTACTGGATACTGGTATAGGGCTGTACACATTTCACAGCTGCATTTAGCATTCTCTGGTGGATGTTTTGCATTATTAGTGGGGAGTAACGCATGTGCTATACCCATATCCCTCCCACGGGGCGGGACGATGGATTATCTGCCAAACAACACCGAGCCCCGTTTCTGCATACCCAGGATCCCATGGCTGCAACAGTCATCAGTACCCATTACAAATCCTTCATGTGTGCGGGACTGGGATGTGGACGAACTTCTATGGACTTGACAGTCAGGGGTTTTCTGTTCATATGTCCTGCATTTCATGGACACTTGTCATCAACATTAAATACGCTGGTGGTGCATATGTCTAGCTGTGCCATGGTCACGACTGTCGCTTCTCCTGGTTGGACGATGAAGGCTGGCAGGTATTCCATATGGGACAATTTTTGGGTCCTACAATGGACACCAATGTGCATATGTAAAGTGTAGAGCTTGTCGGACTGTGTCCATGTGGCCAGTGGTTTTGACTGCTGCTGTATGTTCCCCAATCCCGGATGTCTGCTTGACTACCCATAGTGTGTAGTGCTACGGAAACCAGGTTTTCCAAAGCCGGAACCAAATGGTGTACATCCAATGATGCAGGTTAACAACCACTTTAAATAATCCCCAGAGGTCCCAGTAGGGAAGTATCGCCACTTTATTGTCGGAATGACACCACCATAACAGGTAAATCACGAGCACTTTGGCCCGGTCTTACCGCCATTTGCAAGTGTAATTAGCAGACACATATCAATAAATGTATAATAATACATATTGTAATACTGAAGTTAATCTATGTTATTTGGACAATGGATTCTGCTATTGACATACGATGCTGTGGGTGTTGCGGTTACCATACACATGGCTTTCTCAAAGGCCGAATTCACAATTCTGAACACTACTGTGGTCTCCTTTAAGGACCCTGAGCCAGTGGTCAACATTACTCAAGCCACTGCATCACTTACATATGCCTTCTACCGGCACCTACAGGACTGCATGGATCAGGCATTCCCTTACCCAACTGTGGTTCATTGTACCAATGCCAAGCATCCAGTGTGGTGTACCCCAGCCATACACAAGCTGTACAACGAGAGGAGGTGGCTACTACAAGGCAGAGCAGACACCTTGTGAGGTATGACACCCTTGCTCATTATGTGTGAAGAGCTACAGGCTGACATGACATAGTCCGGGGCAGGTTCCACAGATATATCTCCAGGGACTCGACAGACAATCATACAGCCTTCATTTGCTATGCTGGACACCTGGGAGGTAACTCCCAGATATGCTCTGACTGGGTTCACAATGATGTGGAGTTTACTGAACATACACACATTGCCAACATACGGACTGACAGGTTCGGTGAAGACATCTCCACCCCCTCCCCCCCACATGGAGAGATGTCTGTACCAGCGGTTTGTGGTCCCTGAATGTTCTGTAACGCACGGGTGGGACATGCTGTGTCTAAGGTAGTGAACACAGCATCCATGGGACCAGCTGGTGTCCCGACTGTGTACTCCATGATCTCATTGAGGAATTAGACCCACAGTTAGGACAGCTGTTTATTCTTAGCCTCACCTCGGGTAACGTACCCAAGTTGTGGCGCACGGCGACTGTAGTCCCACTTCACAGGGCCAGTGCCTCCACTGACCCTGGTTATTACCGTCCCATTACCATGAGAAGACTTATCTGCAAAGACATGGGGAAGGATCATACTGCGGCCCATAGATGATGACATAGGGGACCTGCATACTTTGCATCCAACCCAGTTTTGCTTGGTCAGGGGCGGTTCATGGTTTAAATCCTGGTTGACATTTTAGGGACAGTCACCGAGGCCAATGTTGAGGGTCATGCAGTCCATACAGCCTACCTCGACCTGGCAAAGGGCTTCAACACAATACCCCCCTCGGGTATCATTGATAAACCCATCGGCTTGGATGTGAACACGTACATCGCAGGATGGGTTGCAAACTGGCTAGGTGACACAACCCACGTGGTCATAGTTGCTGGCAGCATGTCGGACTTACTGCCTGTCACAGGCGGTGTCCCACGGGGCTCTGCCCTGGGTCCACTCTTTTTCTACATCTACATTTCCACAGTACAAGCACACACAGGGGTGTTATGGCTGACATTGTTTGTAGATGACTGCGAACCGGGTGCCATAGTGGGATGGACATCTGACACAGATATCCTTCAAAGGGGCCTCCCAGATATGGATATCTGCTGTCAGGGACATGGCCTACAGCTAAATGCCAGGTGATGCATAGTCATACCCATTGGGAAGAACGAGGTCACCCCTGTCCGGCATATGGGTGGCAGTCCACTGAGCACAGGGGGAATTACCAGGGATCTGGGGACCCAGGTTGTCAGTCACCATTCGTTCGACACACACGTTGCTATCGTGGTTCAGTAGAACTTCTACATTGCCCGCCTGATTGTGCAGGGATTCACATCTAGATCGGGGTAGGTCATCGTCTCCTTGTACTCATTACTCGTTACACCTATGATTGAGTACATTGCCCCATTCGGAAGGTATCTGACCCGACACCTACAGCAGCTGGGAAGGCCCCATAGGTTAATCGTCAGACAGATGCAGGGTGTCAGGGATTTGTGTTATGCTGCCCCACTGTAAGGACTCCTGCTCCATTCAGTCACATACCTCTTGTTCAGTGTTGACCTGTGCCTGACATACGAGGCCATGTCGACCCATATTTGATAACTATGCTTCACCTACTGGATCTACATCCCTCGGAACCACAAGGGCAGGTGAAGTGAACCTTGACATGGTCATTAATAGAATGTGTTGGAGTGACGCATACATCACCCAGACACTCACTATGCTGTGGATCTACATCACAGTACATGTGAGGCAGAGAACCTTGCTAGCCTTGTTTGAGGGGGATCTTGTCCGTTGGATGGGGGATTGCAGATATACCCCAGGGATTACATCATTGTCACTGCTTGACAGAGGTACAGCAATATAATAGGCATTTATCTCCAGACCGGAGGGTTGGCAAAGGAAACCTAACTATGGCCTAGGGTTATGGCTGCCCTTGGGTAGATAGCCTACTCTGTACCTATGGACCTATGAACCTATGTTCATAGTTTGTCCCATTCACACTTGTCTATCCCTATCCTCTTTCTCATGTGTATATTTCTGTGGCACGTGATTGAACTCTGTATTACCTGCAGGTATGCTGTCTACAGTGCACATACGTCACGGTTGATTACAGTGTATCTGTGTACCTACCTCTGTGATACTGAGGACTACCACACATCCTTCACAGCATTACATGCATATGTCCATTCTATTATTCTTTGGCCTAAGGGGGGGTGTTAAGGCAACGGTTACACGTGTCCCTGTTTGTGCGCGCGTCATGGTGGTCTTTGACCAGCCTCCGTTGCTGTCGTGGGATGGACGGTGGTGTTGGTGTGTGTTTGGCATGTGTTTTCACTGCCGGTACATCTGTGGGAGGTGGGGTTGGCACATGTTCCTGTTTGCAGGGGGCCCCATCCTGGACTTTTGTGTCATGCATCTACACTTGGCACATGCCATATGTCCTGTGCTATTCACACAGTCGTGTATGCCTTCATGCATTACTACTGCGTGTTACTGGCTGTTTGTATGTGGTACACATGGCTATTATGGTGGATGGCTTGGCCTATTCCCATGCTATGACATACCCATCCATCCAGGCATATGCATGTTATTCCGTCCTTTGCGTTGGCTGTGGGTGTTTAGCCGTCCGGCAACGCTACTCTCAACATGTGATGTCCCACCTTCCCCTTCTGTGCCTGTGGCACCCTGTTAGGGCGTCCTGTTTGGTAGGCAGATGTTCCGCTATATGTGTTGTGTTTGACATGTCTGCATAGCTAATCATCGGTACGGTGGCTGAACATACAGCCTTGTCCACATGTGTGCAGTTATGGGCACCGTGGTGTGTGCACGCCTATGGGGTTTTGACAGGTCCAAACCACATGCGGGATGTACACATTCTGCCGACACATTCACATGCAGCCATTTGGATATCTGTACCTGAGGCGGGTTGTTAACATGTGGGGTACATATTTGCCCGCGTGGCACTGCCTAGGACAATACTTCTTACCACTTTTCAGGTATGCCCATTGTGTGTAGGTGTGTAGCTGCGCAAGGCTGCTAGCTGGGTTGGGTGCACGGTCGTACGTGGGTGCGGGTTACATGCTATGACGGGGCTGTTGTGTATTACATTTGCATGCATGAGTTCTGCTTCTGGATATTACGCTTAGACATACGCCGTCCTATGTGTGTGCGACGAGCACGTTGCTGGGTGTGGTACATGTTGCTATGCACATGTTTGCCTGTGTTTAGGGTATCTTGTTTCCTTCTTGTTGTTATATCGACATGGCTACCCGGCTGTGTACTCTCACTACTGCTGGTGACCATGCCCATGTCACTACTTCTATGTCGGGGCGGCGCGCTGACATGCTGCGGTACACCTTCACTGGGTATGCCCACTGACAGTGCATTGCGGGACGGACACGGTATTACGCGTATCCTTTGTTCCTTGGACGGGTACACTTAGGACTTCATGGGTTAATGTTTGGGTCTCCGTTTTGTTGGAACGGGTACTATGTTGCATAGTCTGTGTACGTTTCATTCTCTGCGGGCCCTGGCTGGTGTGGTTACTATTACAGGCAGACTGTGAAAGTCAGCACTTTAGGTTGCTCATCGCCTGCCGACTTGGCCACGCCTCCGGACGCATCCTACTTGGGCTCGCTCACGTGCCCTACGCACGTGTCTGTGGTTGCGGCACGCACTCATTACTATGCATATGGCGCTGCTACGCCGACTATTCACTGCACCGCCGGCGCAAGCCTTACACCGGCCTTGCGCCGAGCTTCATGAATCCCCCTGTATGTTTCATTTAACATTCTTTTAATTCAGTGAAATTTTAAATAAGTACAACGTGTTTTAGTTACTTAGAAAATTTTATTAAAATTTATTGAAGTTAATGGTTAATGGTTAATACAGTTTTGATAATGTCTACATAGGTATCTTATGCATATTTGTTTTATCATCTAAAAGGAATACTTTAAATTGCTTAATGATTTAGGATTGATTATTAGTCTGATAGGTTAATAGCATCTTCTCTCCCATATAACAAAGAGACATCTTATCTAATATTTATTTAAATATTAATGCTTTTATATACAGACATTTTAATTTGTATAGAATGCGGAGAGAGAGTTTATAATACTATTTATAGCATGTTTTGTTTTTAAGTGTAGTGTGACTAATTATATAATAGGCTGAGAAATAGAAAGAAGAGAAGATGCTCTAATAATAATATAACAAATGTTGTTATGATGATACAATTAAATGTTTTAGATTATTATTCACAAAATGATATTCTAAGTAGAAAATTTAATGTCTTTTTAGGTATTTTATGTAGATTTGTTTGTTTATTTATTTATTAGAAATAGTTTTGACTGTTATATAGTCTAATAGGTTAATAACATCTTCTTTTCTTAGAGTAGAGAGACACCTCATGCATTACATTATTAGACATTAACGGTATTTTGTACATTTATTTTCAAACTGTTTGGGTATGGGGGTATTTTATAATACCATTTATGAGGTGCTTAGATTTAAGTTTAATATGTTTAATGACTTGATAGATGATAAATCAAAAAAAGAGAAGAAGCTATTATAATGATATAGTCAATGTTATAAAGAAATAATTGAATGTTCTAGATTATTATTCATAAGATAAATATAATATAATGTGGAATGACTGCAATACGGAACCTATTATTCATATTTTAGTTTTAACAGATTGTAAGCTGTATATGTAGCAAAAAGAACTAACGTGACAATGTTAATAAATGATTAACAGTTATTTTGAGTTTTGTGCTATTAGTAGGTTTCAATATATGTTGAGTAATTTTACAATTGATGTTATAGAGTTCATATTTAGTTGATTTATATAACAAGTAATAGGGATTGGTATTATATTGTAAATAGCAAAAGAAATGTTATATTATTTTGAAAATTGTCTTTAAAAATGAGACATATAATATGAGTGTGCTTTATCTCCTATTATACATTGATATTTAGTTTATATTTAGAAGTAGTAGGAATATATTAAGATTGTGTAGTGCTATGGAGATGGTTGTGAGTGGTTTGCCTGATAACCTCATCAAACCAGGATATTTTTATTCCATGTTAGGAGGTGTAGATACTTTTATAATTATCTGTTAGTAGTTAGTTTACTAAATTTGTTCAAAACAAAATTTGTTTAATTTGGGTGCAGGTACTTGATTCTAAACCATAACTTATTTTTTTCTTAGTTGCTTTTCTTTAAAGATGTCAGTATACAAATGTATTTCATTAAATATTAGTAGTCTTAACAATCCTATTAACAGAAGTAGTTTAATCAAATGTCTAAAAGTAAATAAAGCTCACATTTTTTTACAAGAAAAAACATTTGGTAACTAAGGATTTAGACAGATTGTTATTTAAAGATTATTCAGTCCTTGTGGGCTCACATTTTAATTCAAAAAGGAGAGGCACTCTTATACTTTGGAAGAAGTCATCGGTTATGCCCAAAGTGATTGATACCTATTCTAATAAGAATGGCATGCTAGGATTGGTGGTAGTTGAAATTAATAACAAATATTATATGTCGTCAATGTTTATTGGATTTTTGGAATTGGTTTGAGGGAGGCTAAAAAATATTTAGATATGATAACATTATATTCAAAAGGGAAAATGTTATTAGCTGGCTATTTTAATTGCATTTTATTAGGAAATAATCTACTAGAGATTAGTAACCTATAATATCTGTAGCTGCTAAACATTTAGAACACTTTAAAAATTCAATAAATTTAATATCTATATAGTTTCACTTTATAATCTCGAAATACTAAAATACTGAATTTTAGTATCGCGAGACTATAAAGCCGAAAGTGCAGTTATGCAAAACTGCATAATATCGAATGCAGAAATGTTGAATCCACAGTTGTGTTGGTGCTTTTGTGACATGTGGTGTGGTTTGTGGATTTAGCTGGGGATTGGGGTAAGTGGTGTTTTTGTAAGGGTACTGGGTAGGGATTTTAGTGTGTGTGAGTGTGTGTAGTGGTAGGTTTTATGTATTTGTGTCTTCAGTGTGACCTTGGAGTTAATATATATATATATATATATATATATATATATATATATATATATATATATATATATATATATATATATATAGTGGGGGTGTGGGGGGCACAGTCCCCCCACATGGGGGGTGCAGGGGGACTTTCCCCCCTGCTTATAGGTAGGGTAGGTGTGTTTATGTTGCATTTGTGTGTGTTGTTTTGCTTGTTGTAGTGTCATTCAGTAGGTGTATGTGTGCTTGTTTGTGTGGTGGTATGTGTATGTGTATGATCGTGATTTTGAATTTTGCAGTTGTGGGTGTTGTTTTTTTTGAGTTTTTGGCTTTATATTCTCGAGATACTAATTTTAGTATTTCGAGATTATAAAGTGGAACTCTATATATCTATCTATATATATATATATATATATATATATATAGAGAGAGAGAGAGAGAGTTAAAATTGCCAAAATCCATTAACAATATACACTATTCATTTAGATTTGGCACCCAAACAAATATAGACATTTTTACTTCTAGTGGTTTATAGTCTAAAATTGATGAAGTACTAATCATTTTTTGTCCTTTGACTGACCATAATGCTATTACCTTTATTATCATTTCAAAACTAATGATTTAGTTTTTTGTCAGAGAATTCCTGTTTACATTACCAAAATTAAAGGATTTAAGGAATGTTTTAATGAATTCAATCTATTTATGGAGATTAATAATAATTGTGAAGTTACTGAAGCTTTTTTGTGGGATACATTAAAATCCTATTTATATGATTTAATTAAAACTTGGTATATTTGCAGAAGAAAGGAGTGGGATAAAGACTTAACTGTTTTAAAATAAAATATTGATAAATTAAATGTAAAATCCAATGATAAGATTGCAAATTTTAAGTTGAAAATCTTAAACCAGAAATATTTAGAAATATCACATCATAAAAATTTCATTAAACATTGAAAAATGAAAATTACAATCATATTCTATCAACCCCAAAATTTGATATTAGAAAAAAAAACAATTAAATAATCACATTAAAGAGTTTACATATAAGGTTCAGAACATTAAGAAAGCAAATGATTTAAAAGCTATAATGTTTTAGAAAGCATTATGAATCAATTAATAAGTCAGCTTTAGATAATAGTGATTTAATTGACAGCTTCCTGAAGAATAATATAAAACATACATTAACTGAAGAGCAGAATTATAGAAGAGATAAACCGTTCTCTTTTAAGGGACTAAAAGAACAAATTAAAAATCTAAAAACTAATAGGGCTCCAGTGCTAGAATGTACAATTCCTGAGTTATATTAGATAATTCATGAAAATACACTAAAACTTTTGTTAAAAGCTTTTGAAGAAGTTAGAAATGCATCAAATATTCTTCCCTATTGAGAATTTTTATTGATTTTGCCTATTTCAAAACAAAATAAAGATCCAAAATTATGGTCTTCTAATTGCCCCATTTCTATTTTAAACATTGACTATAAAATATTTATGCCTATACTGGTGAATGGATTAAATCATATGATGCCAGGTTTAATTGAAAATGATAAAACTTGTTTTATTTTAAATAGAAGAGTACAAGATAACATCATAAGACTATTTTCTTTACTAGATATTGCTAACAAGAATAAGAAAGAACTTTCAATTATAAGTTTAGACTTGGATAAAGCTTTTGATTCTGTTAATTGTTTTTATTTATTTAAAGTGATGAAAGAATATTATTCTCTTTAGAAATTATAGAATTAGTAGTAAAACTGCATAAGAACTCACTATCATTTGTTAAAATAGGATCGTTTTTATTTAGCTCCTTCAAAACATTAAAAGACACAAAATATGGATGTTCTTTGTCTCCTTTGTTGTTTGCTTTGCTAGTAGAGCCTTTTGCTAATTTTATTAGCTCTAACATAATGATAAAGGGTTTTCCATAGATTATATACTTCCAAAATTCAGCTATTTGCTGTTGAAATCTTGCTAACAAGTGGTGACATTGAATCTTCATTGGAACATATACCTAATTCAATAAAATGTTTTAAACAGATTTCATATTTAAGTTTTAATCATAACAAAACAAAAATGTTGCTTATTAATAAAAAAATGCTTTTTAAAAAAAAATACCAAAAATGTAATTGGGAGAATTTGCAAATTAAATATCTGAGAATTATGATAACATCTAGTTGCAAAGATTTGGTTTTGGTAAATTATAAAAATTTAATTGATATACTACTAAGACTAATTAATAACTGGAATAAATTGTTTTTTTTTACAATGGAAGACAGACTTACATCAATCAAAATGACAATCCTACAGAAAATTATATTTTATATACAGTCATTGATTATACTTCCATCCAAAAAAAAATTAAAATATTTAAACTGTATTTTACTTAAATTCTTGTGGTATCCCCAAAAACTAAAAATATCTTTTGACCTGCATGCAAAAAGTTGGGAAGAAGGTGGTACTGGTTTTCCAAATATTGAATTATATGCTAAGACTGCCATTATAAATATAGTAAGTCAGTGACTAAATTCTTCTTGTGTTTCAAATTGGAAACTTTTACATGAAACAATCTTAGTTTCAAACAATGTTTGAAATAGGTATTATTAACAATCTGGTTTCAACAGAATATATTAGGTCTGAAAGGATTTTTTAAGAACACTAGAATAATTCTATTTCTATTTCTTTTGTTAACTATATTATGACTACATTCAAGAGAGATATGGAAACTAATTATATCATCAAAAAATTGT
>NC_056747.1:1031628942-1031723942 GCF_019279795.1 Protopterus annectens | reverse complement strand
CCATAGCCATAGCTTGAGATCCAACAACAAGAAATGCATTATAGTGTCTTTTGGGAAGTCTGCCATCTTGGGTAATTATATCATCAATAAAATACCCTTTAAAATTGATTCACTAGTCAGGGATCTAGGAACTCATCTAGATAATAACCTAGACTTTGACCAACACGTGTCCAAGTTAGTAAGAAAATCCTTCTATGTTGTTCAACTTATTAGCAAGGGCATGGCATCTAGGTCCAGAGAAGTCATCATAACACTGTACTTAGCCCTCATCAGGCCCATCATAGAGTATAATGCCCCCTTCAATATGTACCTGGCCAGATACATGCAGCAACTTGAATGGCAACAAAGCTTTCTTACAAAAAGAATACATGAATATATATGCTGATCACCTCAAAGTCTTGTCTCTTACTCAATATCATGCAGACTTCCAAGAGTTTTTCTTTGCCTTGCATACAAAGCATCCCTGGAACTGGTTTTGATGAATCTTTTGCACACCCATAAAACAAACGGCATCAGAACTACTAGATTAAAATACCTACATTTTGCTTGCAACATAAATAGGATATGCTGGAGAAACAGATATGTTCCTCAGAGAATTCCCATTCTGTAAAACATGCTCTCCATCAGTATGAAGCATAGTTCCTCCCTATCTCTATTTAAGCACAACTTGGACCAGTAGATGGGTAATCAGGAAATCAGCTTTGGTCTAGTTTCTATATCTCTGATGGACAGAGGCATTTTGTAAATCACTCCCTATAAATCAAATTTGTGGGTCACATTTGGGTTGCACAGCTATGCTTTTTAGGGCCCTAGTGGATGTTAGCCTAGTATACACCTATGAACCTAAACATGATATGCTCCAGATCAATACTGTTTCAGGTGAAGATGTAAAGGAACTTGTACTATCATGTGCCTGAGAAATCATAAATGATGAGAATGTCCATAAGGGAAGAGAAAAAAGATGCTGACATAGGGATTGAGCATGGTGGTGGATGTTATGTAACACTGGAGTGCAACACTTGTGTCTCTAAGTGCTATTCTCCATATAAGTGCCATATCCAGAGATTCCAGTAAGTTTGTGTGTATGTGTTCATCAGTGTAAATTAGCAGGTAAGTGTATAAGATTGTAAAAACCTTACAAAGTGCAGGGAAGAAAGACGGAGGCTTAGGAGTTCATTAAAAGCCTTTTACTGAGGAAAGTTTGAGATGTGCAGCCAGTATTCCATTAAAGACAAAGGCAGAAAACCAAAAATACACACTGTATTAGAATAACAGCACACAGTAATTAATTTAGTGCTTTTGTTTGTTACATTGCTTCACTCGAACTTCATCAGAATAAACATGTCTGTCCATACATGGCATTTTAAGTACATTTTCATGCAGGTGGGTAGTAACGTACCAGTTACCTGAGCCATTTAAGATAACATTTAATGTTCAAATTCCCATTCAGACCAGGAGACGTATCCACTGCCAGCTGAATCTGCCATTTCAGTTCCCTAACCAGGATGGGATTGCAATCTCCTATTGTCGCAGTAATTTGCTCTAAAATCATGAACCTAAAAAATGGGGGGTGGGGATGGGAACTGCTTAGGTAGTGTATCCCTAAAGAATTTTTGGTGTCCCCTTTTTGGATCACTTGATAATGTTCTTTTATGCAATTACTAAGTTTCCTGGTGTTTTTTCCAATGTAGAAGGCACCGCATTTTGAGCAGAGGCTGAGGTAAACCACATTGATGGAGATGCAATTGTATGTTCTGTGATGGGGTATTTTGAAATTTAACGTTTCGAGTGAAAAGCATTCACCTTTGATGATGTATTTGCAGCAGATGCATTTTCCACAGGTGAACATTCCTGGACAGGTGGTGGTGTTGGAGGGTTGGAACGTAATGGTAAATGATGGGCCTCATTCAAAGAGGGATTTCAAGCATTTTGAGTTTTTTGTATGAGAAAGAGGGGGAAGGACCTAGTGCCTTACTGAGCTCTGGGTGGCTGTGAATAATGTCCCAATTGGGTTCAATGGTCTTCTTAATCGGGGGGGGCATCAAGGGACAGGGGGATGGGGAACCTTGTGGGATCACTAGGCAGGGGTTGGGTGTTTAGAAACCCTTGTTTAAGGATGGGGGGGGTGCCTAGTTGGTCTGTCATTCAACACCTGGGTCATAATGTTGTTCAAAAGTGTTTTGAGGTAGTGCTTATCCCAAAAATGTTGCTTGAGCACAAGGCATTCAGCTGCGAAAACTTGGTCATAGTGAATGATGCTGCTAAGCCGTATGAATTGCCCTTTGATAATATTTTTCATAATGAAGGCAGGGTGTTGGCTTTTAAAATCTAGGCAGCTGTTGTGAAAGGTCTGCTTCCAAAAATTGTGGAGGAAAATGTCCCCATGAGGGGGTCAAGGGACAGGGTGATGTCTAAGAAGTTGATAGAGTATCCTTGGCCAGACATTGTGAACTTGAGGAACCTAATGCTCTCATCTACCTTCATTAGAAAGCTGTCAAGTTCTCTGGGGGTCCCTTTCCACACTAGAAAGAGGTTGTCAATATAAAGTTTGCACAGGATGACTTTGTCAAAGCCTGGGAGTTGCATGAGTGTGTCTGCTTCCCAGGAGCTGAGTACAAAATTGGCATATGATGGGGCCATCTTGGCTCCCATCATCACTCCTCTGATCTGTTGGTGTAGCTGGTTATGAAAAGAAAAATAATTGTTCTCTAGTACTAGGCTCAGCAGTGTAATGGGCATTTGGGTCCTGTCGGGGGTATAGTGGGTGTGCTTGTCTAGAAAACGGTTGACTAGGTCTAAGCCTTCTCTGTGGTGGATGCTGGTGTAAAGGGCTACAATGTCACATGTGACTAGTTGCCATTTACTGGTGGTGCTCTGTAATTGGTAAATGTGGTTCAGAAAATCCCATGAATTTGTGATGTGAAAGCTAGTGCTCTGTACTAGGGTGTTGAGGTAGAAGTCCAGGAATTCTAAGATGAACTCCATTTTTGTTTTTAGAGGAGGTGATCTGCCTAAGGGGGGGGGGGGTTGGGCATCCTTGTGTGTTTTGGGGATACTGAACATGGTCCCCACTGAGGAGGAGTGGACGGTCATGTATTCTAGTCCATAGTCAGTGATAAGGTCCTTCAGCTAGAGTTCAAGAAGGGCTTTATCTATCTTTTGCCAGCTGAGGGAGACCTCGAGGGGCTCTGCTAGTATATAGTGTTGGTCATTGGATAGGTCTCTTTTCATTTTCAGTATATACTCCTTAGTGTCCATGATCACAATACCAATGCCTTTACTGGCTTTCATAATTCTGATATTGTGATTTTGGTGGAGTTTGCAAAGGGCAGCCCTTTCGGACGGAGTAAGGTTGAACCATTTGGAGTAGAGTGCTGACTTGATCCCTTCTCTTATTTGTTTTTCACAAACTTTAGAGAAGATGCTGATGTTGAGGTGCAGGGGTGGGTTGGCGATGCTCTTCTTTCTGAGTGCTGGGGGCACTTTGGTGCGTTGTTCATTGTCATCTCTACTGCTCTATGTACCTGGAGGTCTCAGAGGTGCTAACCTGGGGTTGTGAGGACTGGGGGTTTACTTGTGAAGAGAAGAATTACCAACAAGTTAGCATCATTATTAGACACGAAATTCCAGTCACTGAAATATGTATTGTAAGAGAATTGGCCGTTTGTTGCTGAGCCATCTATGTTGCTTGACCAGTTAAGGTTGTTGTTGGCAATTCCTTGTTTGAGGTTTAATTTCCTGCAGAATAGTTTTAAATCCAGGATGACATCAGAGGTTTTAGTTCTTTGTGCTGGGATAAAGTTTAGCCCTTTCTGAAGAATGGAAAGGGTGCTGGTGTCTATCAAAATATCTGTAAACTTGAAGATGATGCTTGAGGGTGGTGATGGTATCACTGGGGTTGGTTGGGAGGAACTTGTCTGGTTTAATAACATTGTCTGCCTTGTGCTGTCCTTCTGCCCCTCCCATTTATTTCTCTCACTCCTGGCGGCGGCGGATGTTGACAGTCTGTAGGTTGGTTCAGATTTTGTCATGTGACTCATTGGCTGGTTGCTGGTCTTCCTCTCGGTGTCCCCCTTGTCTCCCCTTGCACTATTGGAGCTGAGGTGTGTGGGGTGGACGAGGAAGGTGGCTGTGAGCCCCTGGATAAAAAATGGTTGCTGTTAGAAGCTTGGTCAGCTGAGTGTGTGGCAGGCTTGTATCTTGTGGCTGCAGGAGTGTTACAAAAAAAAGATCGGTACTCTACTGTGGAGGCAGATATCCCATCACTCCCAGTGTTGATATCTGAACATTATCAAGGCATAAATGCAAATTATGTCAATATTGCAGTCATTGATATCAGTCTGCAATTATGGTTTTAAGTTTACTTGTTCAATAACAGACAGTTTCAGAATGAATTAAAAAAATGTGAGACAGTCCCACCCTGATAACATGCAACACTCCACTGAGTCCACTGGAATGGATTCCAGATATCATTTATACTTTGAGCCATGAAAGCATATACAAATAACAGCACCAACTGACATTGTTTTCATCATTCAGAATTGCTTACTGATGTGTGATGTTGCCAAGCTCAGTTACATGAATGAAGGCAAAGTCTTAGCTCATAAATAGAAAGACAAGCAGCAATAGGCTCTACTGCCTGGCTCCAAATGTTGTGCAACAGATACTTTAACAAAATAAGAAAAAAAAAAAAAAGATAAAATGGGTTGTATAACCCATTTGTGGCCATGTGAATGTTGTGTTTATGTATTTTTGAACAGATGAAATGTTGGACATGGAAGTGTATGACAGCAAGGTAAAGGGGAAGGAAGCAGATAGTTGCACAGATGATGGAATGATATAATAAGAATATTGCACTCATGTAAGTCTTATGATTCCAATCCATCCATCCAAAAACCCTTTTTCCCATTTTGTACATGGAGTCAAGGTGTCACTTCAACACTGACAATCATCTCTTGCCAAGGTTTACACTGCCAGGTGGCTAGCCCTGCTGCAGTAGTTAATCCATACCACTCACTTGCACCTAGGGTCAATTTAGAGTATCCAATCCACCTATTGCATGTCTTTGGAATGTGGGAGGAAACTGGAGCACCTGGAGGAAATCCACAAAACCACATGGAGCACATGCAGACTCTGCACAAGGCATCCCAGCTGAGAATCAAACCAGAGAATCTCTTGCTGTGAGGCAGCTACACTAACTGCTGCACCACCACATCCAATGCCAGTGTAATAATAGTTATAATCATTTCTAGCAGGTAGGCCCACCAGAGACACACACACCATTTTCAGGAGAGATCTAGGAGGAATGTATAGTTAAGTTTCTTGGTAAAGGTCACACAGTAGGCAACAAAGATTTGAAGGAATCATACCCTGCACCACAGGAACTACTGAGTACATTAGCCCTCTTCACTAACTGTATGGCAAAACGTGCAATGTGGCAAACCTTAATCACTGTTTTCCCACTAAGAATATTATGGTTAATACTGATTGCAGTTCTCTATGATTGCAGCTAGTGTGGCCATTGCTGACATCCTGTGATGTACAGAGTGTGGAACATCCATCTCACAATAATGGAAGACCGTTGCAGACTGAGAAGAAAATGTGTAACAAGATCCCATCCTCTTTGGTTAGAACCATGTTTTGACTGAACTGGAGTGGACTCCTTACATCATTTATATGTTGAGCCATGAAACATCCCGTTACCTTACCTTTATTTCTGAATTGCTTACTGATATGTAATGGTGCCGAGCTCAGTTGCCTAACTGATGACTAAGCCTTAGTGGACGCATAGGAATTTTCTTTGTTTTATTGCCATTGGATGAGTAATATTGGTAGGATCTGCTGCTTGTTGCCAAGCATTGCTCAATGGATGAGTACAGAAATCAATATTTCTGTTTATAAGCCATTTATGGCCATGTGTGTGTTGTGATCAACTACTTTTTGACCTGATTAAAGGTAGGAAATGGGATAATAGGACGGAGATGAAAATGAGGAGCATGCAGAGGGTAGGACACTAGGTGACTAATTCAGGAATGAGCAGGACTGAGGTGGAATAGAATCATATCTCTCAACTTCTTGTCAAATATATATATATATATATATATATAAAATGTTATTTTTTGAGATGAAGAAAACATGCATATTGTATGAAAATAATACACGTCATCTGATTGACTGAATCAAATCAACTGTAATACACACACATAGGCAAAGTGGAGAGTTATGTATTGGAGATTATTATTATTTTTTTTTTATTTGTTTGTTTTGGGACAGGTGCCCTTTTTTCGTTTTCTGAGAGAGAGGAAAGTTGGGGAAGGAAGGAAGTCATGAATGGCAGATGTACTTATGAGAGAGAGGTTTCAAGACATGACAGACATGACTAATAGGATTGGTAGTAGACGTGAGAGGGAGGAGTAACACTTTGTATGGGGATAGGATGGGGTACATCAAGATGCAAAGCCTGCCAGCTTAGGCACTGTGGGAAATCACTCCTCACCTTGGAGCTGTAGCCACTGAGTCCTGCATTAGTAACTGCAGGCAGTACTGGGCAGGGAAGATGCTAGAGCATGCTTTTCTATTGGCCAAAGCAGGCATCATACTTTTTGTCAAGAATGTCCTCCGCAAGCTCTGCCAGTTCCTGATGGGTAAAAAGTCACCATCTCTGGGTACCAGTGCTCCATCCTCCAAAGCAGGGCCACCTGGCGCATGTGGTGCAGGTAGGACAGGAAATGTGGAGGCATTAGCACTCTTCAAGAAAAGTCTTGATGAGTGGATAGGAAATAGGAAATACACCCCGGGGATCACTTCTGTGTCTCTGCTTGACAGTGGCACAGGAAATTAACTTTCTTGGGTGGCGTAAGCCAGAGAACCTTGTTGGCTAGGCTTACTTACTCCCTTGGGCTGATAGCCTAGTACTTACCTGTGAACCTGTGAACCTATGAAATCTGACAGGCTAGGATCCAACTGTGCTGGGTGCCTCTTGTGATGGTGGCATTGTCACTGCTAAAACAAGAGGCATGGCAGGCAAAGTCTGAGTGGTCAGTGCAGGTCTCTGTGCTGCTGCATGTAATAGTAACAAAAATGTAGAAAATTAAAATAAAAAAAATAAAAAGAGAGAGAGAGAGGGTTGGGGATGAGACATAAAGTAATTACAGCTTGCATTCCCAAATATTTTCTCCTAGGCATGCTTTACAGTGATGGAGAATTATAAGCACAAATAAGACATGCATTATTATAAGATCTGAAGTGCTGTACATAATATGAAATAATACATTTAGATCAGTAATGCATCATAAAAAGGCATTTATGGGTTTGACTGAATTGAACCATCAACAATCATAATAATCATCAGCGCACAAAACAGTTAACATGATGATCCATGTCTACACCTATGCAGATGATGATGTTGGAATAATAGAATGTGTCCACCTTTGCACAGTATTGCTAATTACTACATGGAAAAACAATATTGTTGCCTGTGTCCCTGTAAATTGTCATTATTGTAATACTTGACATTTTGACAAATTAACAGTGTATGACAAATAATGGACAAAAGAGGGTGCAAAGATTTCATGGAATTCTTAAACTGCATGGGTTAATTATCAAACATAGTCAATGACATATAAAATATTTCCATTATTGCATGCCAGAGTTTATTTTAACCTGTACACCATTCAGATTACAATTGTCTTACTTGCAGTAATACAACATTTAGAAATAGACACTGTTAACATCAAAACATTGTCTGTCTGTGGTAGTGGAGATTGAATCCACAAGCATCATTACACTTTCACAGCACATAGACTTAACACAATGCTCCTTGTCTGACTATATTGATGGTACTATGCAGAATCAACAATGTTTGTTTGCACAATCATTCTTATTACAGTAAACGGCAGATTCTGTCTTGGAGTATACATGTACTTGAACAGTTTTACAGTTGCTACCTGTTACTATGTGAATATAGACATGTTTCATAAAATTGGCCTGTACGTACCCTGGTAGTCTCTTATGCACTGCAGTCATTCCCTATGCACTTCTCAATTTTTTAGATCTCTTCATGAGCTGCAAAGATAGAGAGAGAGAGCATTATAAAAATGTGCATGTTGTCTTGCATTAGAAGGTTGTATGGGCAGGTGATTTATGTTACATGTATAGTGAAGAGGTGATGACTAGGCCCAAATTTCATCTTCGTATTGGCCAAGGTGGTCACAATTTCAGTTCTTAATGACACTATAATGGTGACAGCACTGTTCTCCCATGTGCAGGATGCCAGTTGCATGGATGATGGCCTTGGCTAACCTACTCCAGGTTTCAGCCTTGTACTGAGATCTGTTATAGCCCCCTCGCCAGTACCTACAACTGTAATGCTTATGGATGGGTTGTAGAAAGATCTTTGGCTCTACACTCTTAAAGGAGCACTACCTTTCCCTTCACCAACCATGAGTCTCTCATTTCAAGATGTCAGGAAAAGTGACACTGATTTGGTGCCCAGGAGAAATCTCATGTTTCTCATCCTTCGCACAACAATGCTAAATGAGAAGGATTGCGTTTGCAAGATGAATGGCTAAAAATATCTGATGTATGTACTGTGCTGTTCTAGCTCTCATGACACTTTAAAGTTTGAAACATGGTGGTTCTACTTCCATCTGTTTGCCGCTGAGATTACATGCTCAACAGCAATTCCAGATTAACATTAACATGGCTATTCGTGGCATATCTATTGTATTTATATTGACAGTTTTTAAGTTCCAGAGCATACTCACTTGGCAAGATTGATAAAAGAAATGGCTCTGCATAGTCATCACAACCACTGTTGACACTGGCAGAAGTTACATGTCAACATACCTCTCAACCTCTTAGCACAAGAAATCTGGACAAAACCAAAAATAATGGGGGGACAAATTTTAAATATTGCTCTTATAAACTAGAAAGTTGCTAAAATAAAAGGTTTTGTGTTACTATGTATTTTCTGAAGAATATGAAGTCTGAAACTCAAATGTTTATCATTATTTACTAAATTCATTTGTCACTAATCTACCAGAAAACCACAAACTTTATGAGGAACAGACCAAACTTATGAGACAATAATCTGGACATTCTGTGAAAATCTGGACAGCTGAGAAGTATGCTAAGCTATTTGAAGTTCTGACTGACTCCTTCATGCTTTCTTGAACTGTTTACCACCTACACATGCAATAGGCTAACTTTCATTGAGGTTGTCAGGAAGCACATATTTGCAGTGTTTTTGCCACCTGAAAGAAAAACACATACAATGTTCAGCAGACAGCAGGCATCAGAAGATGCAAACCCTCAGCATTACTTAATTCAAACGTATACATCCCATGTGCACTACAGTGACACATAAACTGAGATAGAGTACATATTATTATTTCAACCTGTGGTTATAACATCATTGCTTTTTCTCTGTCACATCTCAATGTTAAGATCACCTGCTCAATGCTTAACAAATCATTAGAGTGGATAACAGGGATTGTCACAGTTTTCCATGAGATGGTAAATGTCATTCATGCTTACCAACTTACGTCTGCCACTCTTGCTCTATGCCACATACTGTGCACAATTTTAAGAACATAAAAGCTTATGTGGTAATCTGTCACTCCCTTGTGTATGTGTGCACTGTGCTTATCATGAATTTGCAACATATACATGTCACTAAGCAGAGCATTACTAATGTAGGCCACATGTATTTCATAAGACGTGTCAATATTACAGTTTTCAAGTTATGACAGCAGCAGACATCACTATAAAAGTGATTCACATGACCAAACCCATGCACAGCTCAGTCATTATGTTAAGAAACACAGCTTTACACAGGTGTGACACCAAAGCTCTCAGGAAAAACTGGGTGAAGAGATGATCATTGTAATGGAGTACACATAAAGACTGGAAACAACATTATATAAAGGTATCCCACCCCTATGAATTAAAAACATGCATCTAGTACACTGAAATAGAGGTTTAACGTCATTAGTACATTGAACCATGGAAGCTGCTACAGAGTCCAATCGCCTCACATTACTTTGATGTTTGTTTTTTTTATGTCAGATATGCTTATTGATGCACAATGATGCTAAACTCAGGTGCGAGACTGATGGTAAAGTCTTAGCACTTGGATAAGAATTTTCTTAGTTTTTGCCATAGGACAAGAACTGTAATTGCACTCCGCTCATCAGTGATTACCAGTGTTGCACAATGGCAAGTGTCATGCAGTGGGTAATTTAATAAAATAATTAAATTTAAAATATTGGCTGCATGACCCATTTATGCCAATGTGTGTCTCCTGTTTAGCTATGTTGTGACCAGATTAAATGTCGGCAGTGACAGGAAAGGAGAGAGAGAGAGAGAGAGAGAGAGATAGAGGGGAAGAAAGTGAATGATTGCACAGATGCTAGAATTGTTAGTCCTATGATGCCCATGCCAGTTTCATAATAATAATAATAAAATCCATTTGTCAACCACATAAGGCCCATTCAGACATGCAGTTCCTTTTCAGGGGTGATCTGGGATCTCTGTCTATTTAAGTGACTTGCTCAAAGTCACACAGTAGGCAAATGTGTTTTGATAGTATGAAAACCCATACTAAAGGCAGTATAGCTTATGGCATTATCCCTCCACCAAATCTACTATCAGATGTGAAATATAGCAAACCTCAGTCCCTGTTTCTGCTGCTATGAATATGAAGGTCAATATTGACTTTTTTTAAATATTTTGTAGTTATTTCTATGGTTAGGGCTAGGCTAGCATGGCCATTGCTAATAACCTGTGATGTACAGACTGTAGAACACCTCCCCCCTCACATTAATCACTGAACACATGGTCGATATGTTGACCACTGCACAGACATCTTTCATATACTTACACATTGGACTGTCACAGAGTTCTTCACACTGAACAATATAAAAAAGCATAAGCATTACAGAGAATGATGAAATTTATATCACATGAGATCACCCATTACCAACAGTTCAAGAAATAAATGCGAGAAAACCAGATATAGTAGTCCATGAAAAAAGACGAAAATAGCATTGCTCATCGAAATTGCTACACCTCGTGATTACATTGTCTCATGTACAGAGAGACACAACATCATAAAATACCAGGATTTGTAGGCAGAACTGAGAACAATGTGGAAGAAGGATACCCAGACAGTTCCAATACTAGCAGAAGCAATGAGTGTTATAAAAAATAATTTGCATTCATATTTAGGTATGCTACTGATACATGTAACTCCAAATGCATTACAGAAGGAGTTCTTGGCATACTGTGGGTGCTGCAAAGATCACGTTTGGCTAACATTAAAAACTGAAACAATACTAATTTCATGAACTTTAATCATGCTTTGACTTAAGAATGGGATCCAGTCCTGCCATGGTATTAGAAGTCCAAAAGACTTAGAGAAATTAAAAAGAGAGAGAGAGAGAGAATATACTTTTTCCATATGGTATTTTGATGTATTGTCAACATTTAGTACTATGTACCATAGCTATAACACATATTTAGAGTGTTGCACAGTGACAGAGCTTTGCAATGTGTATTAGTAGCATGGCTGTATAAAAACAAATAAGTGTAACAGTAGTCTTAATGAGGGACACCTATAATGTGTAAGTGCGATTATATCATAGTAACTTCTGTCAGTAGTTCATCCCAGTTGCTCAGGCATGTGCAGGGCATCATGTAGAACTCAAGTTGATATTTAACTGCTTTGCATGTATGAAGTCAATGCTAATGAGTAGTGCACTAATTTGCATTCACATCATAGCCAGAGCGTAGAATCCACTTCTGGAGTGTTTTTTCCCAGGCCTCCACTGAAAATAGGCTCTGTCCCAGTCAGACTTTCCCAGCAAACAAATGTTAATTAAATTAATTAATATAAGTGTGATATGGAGCAGGGATCGTCATGAACTTACAGAAGACAAATCTACTTTTGTACAACTATGATATTGCAGTATGATGTTCCTTTAAGGCAATAATCAGACAAATGTCAGGTACGTGTTACATTTTAAAACTGCTTCTTTGATTGATATTATTAGTTTTATGTGTTTTGTAGTTGTAGATGATAAGTACGACTGTTTTGGTTGTTGCTCTTTATATCTGCCTTTTTTCAAGCTGTCTGCATGCATACATTGGCCACCCATGTGTAACGGCTATGCTAGCATCTTAGCACAGCAGACTTGTATGGTGGGAACTTTGGTTTACCATGAGCCATTGTGATGTTGCTTACATTCAAATGTGTATACACAGGATAATTATAAGGATGGCTTGTTACATGACTTTTCTATATATCGTGACTATTTGGCTTGAGAAGGCTGTTATCTTGATGGTGTTAGAGTTATGCAGGTTTTATTCTTTTGTTGGTTTTGCATGGGTTAGTAGAAGTAATGGCTATGTCTGGGTTTTTATATTTGTTTTTTGGTAGGCACACCTATGTTGTTGTCAGTTCCCTAGGAAGAATCTGCCTTATATACCTATTGGTAGCATTTTCATACATGTTATTGTGAGTACTATCCATGTAGGACTATGGATGCTAATTGCAGTGTTTTCCATATTAAAAAGAATATGACTGACAGGCAATTGACAGCAGCCAGATCCAGCCATAAGCCTCAGTTTACAAGGCCGAGAATGAGGTGGCACTACAGACTCTGTGTACCCATGGTAGACAACTCATTGCTTTGCAAACACATGACAAGATCTATTGTGAATGTGTCTGGTGACAGGTTGTTCAGGATGTTAATGCTGTTGGTGGTCAGGACCAAGACTCTGGTATGGTGCTGCAGTGAGCCAGTGACATGCTTTGCAGTACCACCAACAGAGGAAAGGCAGTGGCATGGAAGTGCAGGAGTACAGAGAGTGGACCATCTACTGAACCACCACTTACAGAGATGGAGGAGTTCTTGGCCACACTCAAAGCCAGTGCCACCTCCGAAGAGTTCCATAGTGCAATGCTGGATATGTGGGCAGAGGTGGATAGGCCACAGAGGATTTCAACAGGTGATGCCTTAGATGTGTGTCCATCCTTTTGGTATGTCCCCCATTTACAGCTTTTATTCACATTTCTTGATCATAAATCCTATCGCACTTATTCTGAATAGGTACATCTGGAATCACGTTGCAACAACCATGTACAGAAGGTGTGGGCATGGTTGAATTTATGTTATCATTCCTTATGGTTGTCATCATATCTACTGAATGTGTATTTGTGGTGGTTAAGCAAAGCTACACTGGATACCTTTAGTTTTGCTGTTTTCACAGGTGACATATTGTCTGCACTGTGGAACTACAATGCCTGATGTTGGAGGATCCTTAGCCTCTAATGATGATGTTGGGGATGATCAGCCACAGTCTAGAGTCTGGAGCATTTATTGGACACAGGCAGTGTAATGCCCACATCCCTCCACAGACTCAGACTATGGGCACAATCTCTCTACTTGTGCACACCTATTAGACATTACCATCTAAGAGTCTGCAGGTTGATGAGGACACTGTTGACCAGGGAAGCATGGTGGCCATAGATGCAGATATCTCAGAACCTGACCCTAACCTTCTTGGGTGGGAAGTACCATAAAAGGGGTCAGTATCGGGCCATCTTGAAAAATACACTTCTTCACTGAATGAGAAAAGAGAGGCTCACTGGTGAAGGGGTGAGTATTGATATTTCTTAATATAACGTTGAATATATTCCGATTATTGCTGCCAGTATGTGTGTACCCTGCCTGAGTGTATCCCAGTAGAGGTGTGACTGTTTAGTTATGTGCTTTTTACATGTGACAAGTGAACTTAACAGATGTATAGCTAGAGTGGGGCAAAGGGAGCAGCCTACCCAGGTAATAATTAGTAAGTGGAGCATTTTGAATGCTCTACCTGAGCTTAAACAAATTTTAGGTGATAAACCCTGTTTTTCATATAGGAATTGCTCAAACCTTGAAAGTGGGTTATGCTATAAATATATGTTGGAAATAGATTGTTACAATTGTTCATGTTGTGTTGATATCTGTTTAGACAATACTTTTATCCATCCAGTGACATGTAAAGAGTATATATTTAAAGGCTCTGCTTTATGCAACAGGCCACATGTAAAAAATGTTCGAGTTTTTACATAGGGAAATCTGCTAGGAGGCTAAAAGATAGGATTATTGAACATCGTTCAGACATACACAGAGCTATTATGTCCAATGCCCCAGCTAAACATATTATTAATAATTTGTCTGGGCATGCTTTTAATTTTAGAGTATTGACGTATTATAGAAATATTTGAGAGATGGTGATTTAAATAATAAGTTGGAATTAAAAGAATACTAGTGGATAGTTAGGCTCCAAGGAGATGTTAAACCTGGAATTAATGTAACTGTGAGTGTTAAACCAGTTTTAAAACATAAACAGCTTTGCCTTAGATAGCTTATATTCTCTTAAAATGTGCTGTGTTTTTAAGATTGTTAGTTGTTTAATTGTTTTTACTTTACTATTCGTTGGGCTGTGTCTTGTGATTATTTCAAATGTTTTATTTAATGGGATTTTGAAGGAATTTGTATTTTTTATAACACTTACAAAGAATTTTGTCTGAAAGCTTTGTTGTTGGGATCATTAAACATTTTTGCGTTTGCAGAGCCTGTCTTTTTTTCTTGATTTAAAGCATATACTGTATACAAATACATTTTTGTTTGTATAAATATATATATATATATATATATATATATATATATATATATATATGTATATACACATATGTGTGTGTCTGCAGTTGAATGTATGCATATGTGTGTTGTAATATAGTGTAGTAGTTTCATCAGGTGAGTTCCCAAAAGATAAAAGATAAAGGAAAAAAGGGAGGGGCTGAGATAAGGACATTTGAATGAGCTAGTGCTAAGATTAGCTTTTTTTAAGTATTTAGCAATGAAAGAAAATACATTTATAAGGGAAAATACACTTGATCAAAGAAATGGGGACTGGAGATATATGGACTTCAGATTTTAAATATTGCTCTTACAAACTTAGAAAGTTGTTATAATAACAGGTTTTGTATCGGCATGCATTTTATGAAAGATATAAAGTCTGAAACTCAAACATCTATTATCATTTAGTGATTTCCAGAGATTTTATGCAGGACAGACCAAAAATATGAGGTATAAATCTGGACATTTTACAAAATCTTGGACAGTTAAGAGGTGTGGTCAGCTCTGAGATGGAAATCCATTGCAAGGTCTGCGATTGTCAGTGGAAGTCCAGGTAATGGAAATCTGAAGGTTGCCTGACTAGAGGGATTCTGGTAAAAGACTTTCCCAGGGATTCATTTATGGTGAGGCCACATCTCAACTAAGCCAACTATTTACATTCCCTAGCAATGAGCAGCAATGCTAATCATATATGCACATAGGCAGGCCAGTGTGCATGACAAGGAGCCTCTTGTCTTGGCCTCAGCACAGACCTGTGGCTAATTGTGATAAGCCACAGGTCAAATTGAAATACAATCAAGTGAGGTAAATAATGATGGAGCAGAAGCATACCCTTGTTGTGAATGCAAGTGCACACAGTTGTATAATGTTAATGTAATCAACAGCAAAACAAATGCATACATAAAGAAATGTGTAGTGCAAATGAAAGTACTGTAGATGATGAAGGTGGAGTAGAGGTTACCCTATAATAACAGAATCCACAGAGAAGGGCAACATAAAAGTGTCAATGGAGTTACAGAACAAAACAATTGATGTGAAAGCAGAGTGAGGAGGATGCTATAATAATATGGTAGTTTTGAATAATATGAAGTATACATAGGAGAGGTGGGATATAATAAAGTAACATGATGTCCCAGCCTGTACCAGACCTGACATCAAAGTGTCAGCAATGGACCTGTACTAAACCGTGAACGTCATGAACAAAAGAATATATGTCACCCTGAGGCCAGTCAATCCAAGAATTCAGTCTGCATGGCAAGTATATCCACAACAAGCACATACCTGAAAATGTAGAACATGCAGCAGCCTGCAAAAAGAAAAGTTATGAAAATACATACAACCTACAGGGTATTTGAAAACCCAAAACAATTGTAATGACACAGTAAAAATCATTGCACAAGTACACTGATCCATCAAAGAAGTTAGAATAATGGCAAAAAGATGGCTTTCAATCATATACTTATTGTGTGTGTGTGTGTGTGTGTGTGTGTGTGTGTGTGTGTGTGTGTGTGTGTGTGTGTGTGTGTGTGCGCGCGTGTGTGCATGTGTGCGGTGTGTGGTGTGTGTGTGTGTGTGTGTGTGTGTGTGTGTGTGTGTGTGTGTGTGTGTGTGTTGTGCCTATCAGTATTTGGACATTAGCATAGTTTGGAAATGGGAGTATATGACAGACTGAAATGAAAAGGCACAGCAGAGTGTACAACCCAAGGTGGGCATATATGGAATGAGCATATAGGGTGAGGGATAGGAGCCCAAATCTCCCAACATCATAGCTCAAAAGTTGCAGAAGAATCCAGAAATTATTATGTTAGAAAGTGCTAAACTCCTTTGTGGAATGTGCACACTCATAATAGGATTGTTTAATTATATAGAACATTAACTGGAAAGGAGAAGTTTCAAATTTTGGGGTGGCTTGGACGAGGTAGGCTTGGGCTAAGATGGGAATCCAGTTACCTTTTCAGAAGGTAGTACAATGGTGTACTTTTCAAATACTATGAAATAATTGAGTTTAAGCTATGGCAAGAAGCAGTGATTTGGGTGGAAATGGGGGAGCCTTGAAAGCAGGGAAGGATTAATTCCAGCTCTGCATTGTTCCTTGGAGCTGCTAAACTGGTTGTATTATTTCCAAAATGCTGACTTCAGAAAGTATTGGAATATAGAAGGCACTCCATCATATGATATAGGGATACTTACCCATGAATTCATGAAACAGTACATCATAGAATAACAAAACTGCACTAGGTTTGAGTGGCCATTCATCAAAGAGTGTTTTAATACACTCTACATGTATTTGCTATTTTTTTTTCAGGCTTGCTAGTTGTTGCTGAAGCAATGTTGTGATTATTTTACTGCTTGTGTATCTCTGCTACCTTTAAACTACAACAAAAAGAAAAAAAAAACAAAAAAAATCTTGCTTTTTCCCACTTTCTGAAGTTACAGATTTGCTGTTCTGAACTGTTTGGGAGTTTCTAGAAGGCCAGTGCTTGCTTGGGCGAAAGAGTAGTCTCTGTGTTCACCAGTGGGAGTGGTTAACACTGAACAGCCTGCCTGTCCCTGGAGGAGTGGTTACTACCTAGAAGCTGTAGTTTTATTGGGCATTTTGGGTCATTTCTAAACTCCTTGATCTCTCTCTCTTAAAACCAGGCTGCCTCGTGGTTTTGGCGTCTTTTCAGGCTTGCTAGCTGTTGCTGAAGCACCTACCAAGAGGAGAAAACGCTGAGAGAAGAAAAGGAGCCACTTTTGTGATTTTAAGTACTTTCTTCTGATTTTTTGTTAAGTTTTACTGCTTTGCCGCCTACTTTTTGGCATTTTCCGGCTTGCTAAAGTTTATATCTGTAACAGTAACAGTACTTGGAACACATCCAGAGCCTGTTTACTGCGTTTCCTGTGTTGCACTTAATTTAAAATCGTTTTTTTCTCTAAAAACTGCATTTTACCTGATTTTGGCCTAGCACTCAAGTGTGGGTCATTTATTGCACTGTTGTGATTATTTTGCTGCTTGTGTATCTCTGCTACCTTTAAACTACAAAAAAAAAAACTTGCTTTTTCCCCACTTTCTGTAAGTTAAGAAAGTTCAGTTACAGATTTGCTGTTCTGAACTGTTTGGAAGTTTCTAGAAGGCCAGTGCTTGCTTGGGCTAAGGGGAAGTCTCTGTGTTCACCAGTGGGAGTGGTTAACACTGAACACCCTGCCTGTCCCAGGAGGAGTGGTTACTACCTAGAAGCTGTAGTTTTGTTGGCCATTTTGGGTCAGTTCTAACCTCCTTGATCTCTCTCTCTTAAAACCAGGCTGCCTCGTGGTTTTGGCGTCTTTACAGGCTTGTTAGTTTTTGCTGAAGCACCTACCAAGAGGAGAAAATGCTGAGAGAAGAAAAGGAGCCACTTTTGTGATGTTAAGTATTTTCTTGGTCAATGGCCAATAAAACTACAGCTTCTAGGTAGTAACCACTCCTCCTGGGACAGGCAGGCTGTTCAGTGTTAACCACTCCCACTGGTGAACACAGAGACTTCCCCTTAGCCCAAGCAAGCACTGGCCTTCTAGAAACTTCCAAACACTCTTTATTAATTACTACTCTTGAATCCCTCTCTTTTGATATCCCAGCCATTAAATGGTTTAGTTCTTATCTTACAAACAGAAAACAAGCAGTTCTTTGGAATAACCACATTTCTTCTCTATTGCCTGTTTCTATTGGAGTTCCACAAGGCTCTATTCTTGGCCCACTTCTCTTTTCCCTCTTCATTAATGATCTTCAAACAATAATCCCTCAAGCAACCTGCATTCAATATGCTGATGATTCTACGCTCATCTGCTCAGCATCATCCACCCCAGAACTTATCTCTCTTACTCAAAAAATCTTTAATACTGTAGAAACATGGTTCTCCAGTCGGTCCCTCTTACTAAATGCTAAAAAAACTAAACTTCTCCTCTTCACCCCCACTTCCAGGACCTCCCCCTTAAACTTCACCATCTCTTCTAACAGTGCCACTGTCATCTCACCTGAATCTACAACTAAACTTTTAGGAATTACCATTGACAATAATCTCTCTTTCAACCAACACATTAACAACACCATAAAACTAGTCAACAGAAAAATAGGATCCTTATATCGAATAAGACCATTTCTTACGCCATCAACTAGAATTAGGATTGCTCACTCCCATCTTATATCTACTCTCCTTTATGCTTCGCCCATCTTTACCAACCTCAAGAAAACCAACCTCAACAAACTGGCAACCTGCTAAAATAACATTGCCCGCTTCGCTACCGGTAACCCCTACAGAACCCATCACTGTCTTAACTTGAAACTACTAGGCTGGCTAGAGTTTCAGAACTATCTTGCAATCCCTCAACTCACTATTGCCCATAAAATACTGTACCAACCAAATAACACCCCTATACTCTCACAACTCTTAATCCCCTATAACAATCTTAACTGCCTCCGCTCTTCTAGTAAATTCTTGGCTAGTTCTATAAAATCAAATAACACTGCTGGTGACTCCCTATTCACCAATTCAGTAGGTACAAAATGGAATTTGTTACCTAGCAACATAACAATGATTACATCATTGCCTCTCTTCAAACAAAATATTAAACTGTACTTCCAAAATCACTGGCTTTGTTCCTGTAGTAAACCTGATTAACTTTCCACTTGTACTACTCAACTTTAAAACTACCTCTTACTCCTTGTGTGACACTATCCTCCGCTTGGCTTTCTTTTTCTCTTCCTTCTTCATCTTCCTAATGCTTCTTTGCCTGTTAACTGTCTTAACTTGTTCTCTTTTCCAAAACTAATCCCTTATTAACTTCCCTTATTCCTAGTACTCTACTTTGTCTTCTTTTTCTTACCTCCTATCCTTGTTATCTTTCTCAGACAAGTATTTTATCTTTGTGTAATACTATTTTGAACTGTTACTGTGTTTGGTAGTATTTAATTCATGTAGTAATAATTTTAAATTGTAGAGTTTGTTAGTTTTTTACTAATTCTTTACTAATTTTTATTTTTACTTATGCTGGTTTTCTTTCATGTATTTACTTCTGTGGAGCTTTTCTCCCTGGGCCTCTACTGAAAATGGAAATATCTCCAGCTAGACTAGCCCGGTCAACAAATGTAAAATAAATAAAAAAATAAATAAAAAATTCTTCTGATTTTTTGTTAAGTTTTACTGCTTTGCTGCCTACTTTTTGGCATTTTCCGGCTTGCTAAAATTTATATCTGTAACAGTAACAGTACTTGGAACACATCTAGAGCCTGTTTACTGCATTTCCTGTGTTGCACTTAATTTAAAATCGTTTTTTTTTCTCTAAAAACTGAATTTTACCTGATTTTGGCCTAGCACTCAAGTGTGGGGTCATTTATTGCACTATTGTGACTATTTTGCCGCTTGTGTATCTCTGCTACCTTTAAACTACAACATAAAGAAAAAAAAAACAAAAAAATCTTGCTTTTTTCCCACTTTCTGAAAGTTAAGAAAGTTCAGTTACAGATTTGCTGTTCTGAACTGTTTGGAAGTTTCTAGAAGGCCAGTGCTTGCTTGGGCTAAAGGGAATTCTCTGTGTTCACCAGTGGGAGTGGTTAACACTGAACAGCCTGCCTGTCCCTGGAGGAATGGTTACTACCTAGAAGCTGTAGTTTTATTGGCCATTTTGGGCCAATTCTAAACTCCTTGATCTCTCTCTCTTAAAACCCTACAACTCTCTTTTTGCACAGTTTTGCTCACTGAGCAGCGTCGGGCAGCGCCGCCTAAACAGGTTTAAACTATTCCAGGCTCCACAAAGTCTGCTCTTCACTTTTTCCCTTAGACCTGTTCAAACTCTCAAAGTAATCACTCTATTCTCTTTCTAAAGCCCTGCACTTGCTCAGCTCTTATAAGGAAACACTAACTAACTAAAGCACTACACCCTCCTTGACTTCTTATAAGTATTAGACTCCCGATTGGTCCTTCCTGATCAAGTGAAAAATCAGTTCCCTTCCATAATCTGATCAGTAAAAAAAAAACAGTTCCCTATACTAATCTGGTATGTCCAAGGGTCAGTTTCAAGGTTACTCTCCAGTCCAGCTGGTGAATCTGGGAATTTTGAGGCAATGTTACAATTGCCTTATGTACACAGACAACCCTCTCCTCCTTCCAACAAACTCTAATACATGTGAGAGATGCAGTTACACAGCCAAACTGGAGGCATAGCTCTCTCAACCCAAGACTGGCACAGTCAGTTAGGAGGAAAAGGTAACCAACCACACCACAAATCCAGTCTCACACAGACCTATTGCATCTGCATACCAAACACATAAACACACAAAAACATACTCGGAGGCTCTAAAAAAAATCTGCCTAAACAGCAAAGACCTCCTAAGCAGATATCCAAGCAACAGCCACCCCTCAGCAATACCCACAAATCACATATCTCACAAAATCAGTGTGCCTCACAGTCACAGCCCATAAGGCCAAACAACACACCAAATACACTTGTTATAGGGGACTCTATTGTCCGGCACACTGACGTCCCACTCACCAGACTGAACAAGGAGAAGGTCACTGTAAGCTGCCTGTTGGGTGCCAGGATCTGCCACATAATGCAAGAACTCAGGTCACTCCAAAGCAAGTACAAGTATGACTCTGTCATTGTCCATGCTGGTGTGAATGACCTGAGACATACCTCCCTGGACTACATGAAAAGAGACATAGAGGAGCTCTCTGACCATATAGCCCAGGCTGGTATGTCCCTGACCTTGAGTAGCATCTTGCCCTCACCAAGAATGATGCCACAGTATAAATACAAAATGATCAGTTTCAACAATTGGCTAAAGTAATGGTGTCATTCAAAGGGGATCCAGTGTCTGTCAGCCTGGGATGACATGCTCGACAAGCCACGTTGCTTCGCTAGGGATGGCTTGCACCTGTCACCCTTAGGCTTTCGTATACTGGCCAAGGCTCTTGCCACCCCCATAGTGCCTTTTTTAGGCAAGGCTCAAAGGACAAACCCACTTCCATAGACAACCCAGAGATAAAAAAACTAAAGGTAATGCTACTCAATGCCAGAAGTCTAAACCTCAAGATGCACGCACTCGAGACTCTCCTCGGTATGGAGAAAATCGATGTCTGTGCAGTAACAGAAACCTGGTTCATGGCTCCTGAGAGCACCCCAGCACTACCAGGTTATAACTCATACCATGCGTTTTGGCCCCAAAACTCAGACTGAAGCACAAAAGGAGGGGGAGTATCTATATTCATCAAAGATACCTACACCTCCAGGTTAGTGGCACTGCACAAAGCATCGGAAACCATCCATGTGCAACTAACAGTGGGCAAAACTGCCTTTCAGTTCGTAGCCTGCTACAGAACACCCTCCCTATTACAGGAACCCCACTTGGCATTCCTGAGAACACTGGAGAATATGAAGGTCTCTCCAAACACTATGTTATTGGGTGACTTCAACTGCCCAAACATTGACTGGGAAAACTACTCAAGCCCAAACACCCTCGCCCAATGGTTCCTTGAATTTATAAACTCTAACGCAATGGAACAACTGGTCACCACTCCCACAAGAGGGAACAACATATTGGACCTGGTCATCACCAACATGGGGACTCTATGT
This sequence comes from Protopterus annectens, assembly GCF_019279795.1. Classification (NCBI taxonomy): domain Eukaryota; kingdom Metazoa; phylum Chordata; order Ceratodontiformes; family Protopteridae; genus Protopterus; species Protopterus annectens. Next base: position 1,031,701,662 of record NC_056747.1, on the reverse strand, counting down.
TCCACACCAGAGGTAAACCCCTCATTGGTAAGATCAGACCATAAACAAATATCCCTGGACATCCATATCCTGGCCCCACCCCCAGCCAAGGAAATCACTGTAAAGAATTTCTCAAAAGCCAACTTTGCACTTCTCAAGACTGAGGTGGAATCCTTCAAAGCCCCTGGGCCAGAGGATAATACAGCCCAATCCGCAGAATCCTTTACAAATGCATTCTATGAGCACCTGCAGGAATGCATGGATCGTGCTATCCCAAATAAAACCAAGACTCACTCCAAAAACAGGAGACCGGTGTGGTGGACCCCAGCCATAAATAAGCTATACAACAGAAGGAGGAAGCTACTACATGACAGAGCAAAATCCCAAAAAGGGAAGGCGTCTCTGATCAGTATTAGCAAGAAACTTCGATCCCTCATAAAATCATCAAAGGCCAGTTTTGAAAGAAAAATTGCCCTAGACATTAAAGATAATCACAAGGCCTTCTTTAGTTATGTCAGGAACATGGGCGGAAACTCCCAGATATGCTCTGAATTGTTGCATAACGGTACAAAATATACCGAACCTACAGAGATAGTCAACATCCTGGCAGACAGATTCAGCGCAAACTCCCCCCCCCCCCAAAGGAGCAAATGCCTATCCCAACTGAATGTAACCTCCCTGACATCTCAGATGCACAGGTGAAAGCTGCCCTCTCCAAAGCAAAAAACACAGCATCTATGGGACCAGACAGTGTCCCAGGCTGTGTCTTACATGAGCTCCAAGAAGAACTGAACCCTCACATTAAGTCACTGTTCAAACTTAGCCTTACTACAGGATATGTACCCAAAGAATGGTGTACAGCTACAGTGGTCCCACTCCACAAAGGTGGTGCCACAACGGACCCCGGAAACTATCACCCCATAAGCCTGACTAGTCTGGTCTGTAAAGCTATGGAGCGTATTATCATGGAACTCATAAACAAAGACATTGGGAGCCTCCAGACACTGGACCCTACCCAATTCGGCTTTGTTAAGGGCAGATCTTGCCTCTTAAACCTAGTTGATTTCTTTGAAAGAGTTACCAAAGCCATAGATGAGGGCAAGGTAGTCCACACAGCCTACCTGGACCTCACAAAAGCCTTCGACACAATACCCCACTCGGGCATCATAAATAAGCTTACCAGCTTAAATATCAACCCCTATATCACAAGATGGGTTGCAAACTGGCTCAGAGATAGAACCCACATGGTCAGAATCGCAGGTGCCATGTCCGAATCCAAACCAGTTACAAGTGGCGTCCCACAGGGCTCAGTTCTGGGACCTCTCTTGTTTGATATATACTTCTCTGAGGTTCAGGCTAACACGGGGGGATTATGGCTGACAAAGTTCGCAGATGACTGCAAACTGGGGGCCATAATTGAATCTCCAGCTGACACAAGCATCCTCCAAAAGGGTCTCACAGAGACGGATGCTTGGTGCCAGAGCCACGGCCTCAAGCTAAATGCTAAAAAGTGCATAGTCATCCCCTTTGGGAAAAACAAGGTGCCCACAAATTACCACATAGGTGGTAAGCCATTAAGTACAGAAGAAGTAATTAGAGATTTGGGGACCAATGTAGATAGTAATCTCTCCTTTGTTAATCACGTTGCCAAAGTGGTTAGAAAGACCTTCTATATAGCCCACCTTATCATGAAAGGGTTTGCATCTAGATCAAGAGAGGTCAATGTGCCCCTCTACTCATCACTCATCAGGCCCATAATTGAATACAATGCCCCTTTTGGGATGTACCTTATCCGACACCTGCAGCAACTGGAGAGACCCCAAACGTACCTCACCAAGAGGATCATGGGCTACAAACAGATGTCCTATGCAGCTCGACTAAAGAAACTCCAGCTCTACTCAGTTGCTTACCATCTACTCAGAGGCGATCTATGCCTGACATACAAAGCCATGTCAAACCCAGAATTAATGGACATGCTCCACCTCAAAAAATCCAAGTCCCTTAGAGCTACACAATCCAGGGACCTAAACCTCAGCACAAAAATAAATAGGACATGCTGGAGGGACAGATTCATTTCCCAGAGGCTCCCTTCACTCTGGAATAAATCCCAATTCATGTTAGACATAGCCCCTCACTGACCCTCTTCAAGCGAAATTTGAGGTGTGGATGGGAAATCGTAAATTCACCCCTGGGATCTCTCCTGTGTCCCTGCTAGACAGAGGCACAATAAACTAATCTTAAATGGGTACCTTCTGTGACCTACTTTACAGAGGCACAGTAGGCTAATCTAATAGGGAGGTGGAAGCCAAATACACTCTGGCTAGGCTTATAAATGCCCTAGGGCAGATAGCCTAGTATCTTCCTATGAACCTATGAACCTATCAACAAGTGTAAGGTTAGGTTGTACATATACTTGTTATAGATCAACATGTGTAAGGTTCGGTTGTACATGTACTTTTTATAGATTACCATGTATAAGGTTAGGTTGTAAAGAGGGGAGGTAGCTTTACTATCTTTACATTCCTAAAGTAAACTGAAAACATACAATGCCATGAAACCAATAGTGCAGTCAAGAACTTTAATTTTATAACTACCTTGTGTGTCACCCCTCAGTCATTTTAAAATGTGTACTCTCAAAAAGCTATCCCTGCATCCTTGTATAAGTAATTACTGTTTTTGTAGTTACTTATACTGCAAACAAATGTTGTTTTCAATAATCATATCTCTTAGAAGGTTGTGTGCTGATCAGTAGGATAAAGAAGGTAATAGGTTATGTGTATCATCTGACTTTATAAACCATAATGTTTCTGAGAGGTGTTTGGCTTTATTGGTCTGAATGAAACATAAATATTTTAAAAATTAAAAAGTCATGGACATTTAGAAGCCATGTAGCTGAAACACTGGTTTGTCCTTAAAGGACCATTTGCATATATCCCACAGGCCTCCAATACACTACTATCATATACTGGCTTTCAGGATTCACACAGTAAAAAAGAAGGAGCTCTAGAAAAATAAGTCATAAAATATAAGGTATTAGAGAGTTAGAAGAGTTTTAAGTGTTAGCCATACTCACATCCTAATTCTGCTACTCACAACAATTATGTTTCCAATCAATTAACCAACCCTGGGAACTATCACCTAACCAGCCTTATCTGCAAGGCCATGGAAGGAACCATCATGGATCTTATCAACAAGGACATAGGCAACCTTCAAACTCTTGATCCAACCCAGTTTGATTTCATCAAGAGTAGATCTTGCTTATTAAACCTGGTGGACTTCCTTAAGAAAACCACCAAAACCCTGAACGAGACAAAGCAGCACATACCACTATCTTGATTTAGCTAAGGGATTTGACACAATCCCCTACTCAGAGATCATTGAGAAACTCTTCCAGCTGTGGATTAACCCATATGTTACTAGATAGGTAACCAACTGGCTCACCACTAGAATGCAGACTGTCAAAGTTGGGGAGTCCACCTCCACTAGTAGACGAGTTACTAGTGGGGTACCAAAAGGATCTGTGCTGGGTCCTCTACCGTTTGGAAGCTATTTCTCTGAAGTCCTGTTGAAGGTTGATTGCTTGTGGCTTACCAAGTTTGCAGATGACTGTAAACTGGGAGCAATCATAGAGTACCACAACAATGTTAACATATTACAGAAAGAACTGGTGTAGACAAATGATTGGTGTCAAAGTCATGGACTAAAACTAAATGCAAATAGTGCCTCATTATCCCTTTTGGCAAAGAAATAGCCCCTACTAATTATGATATATATCTATTGTGGTGAGGAAAGCCTTCTACATTGCGTATCTCATTGATAAGGGCATCAAATCCAAGACTAAGGAAGTTATAACTCTGTTGTACTTGACCCATATCGGAATACTAATTGAGTACAATGCTCCCTTCTGCATCTACCTCACCACATACCTGCAGCAACTGGAGAGACAAGAGAGGTTTCTAACCAAGAGAATCCAAGGCCTTCAAAGCATGACCTAAAGAAAAAGACTGAAAAACCAGTCTCTGTATTCTGTACCATGCAGGCTGCTGAGAGACGACCTGTACCTGGCCTACAGAGCAGTCTCTGGCCCTGCTCTAATGGAAATGCTGCACATAAGCAAATCAAATGTGACAAGAGTCACTCTCTCCAGGTATCTCAACCTAGCATGTGACATTAACAAAACATGTTGGAGATACAGATATAGCTCCCAAAGATTGCTGCTCCTCTGGAATAAGCTCCCACTTCACATGAAACAGAGCTCCTCAATGACCCCATTTAAGCACAACCTTGGCAATTGGATGGGGGACTGCAAATTCACCCTGGGGGTGGCACCTATGTCCCTCATGGACAGGGGTAGTCAGTGCTGATCATAGAATCACTCTACTAACAACAGCCATCTTACTATGGTCAATTAAGGCACACAGGTTTTTTACATGGCTAGACTTGTAAAGGCCCTAGGGCCATTAGTTTAGTAACCTCCTATGAACCTAAGCCACTAGCAGTAACAAGGAAGTTCAAAGACATGATAAAATAGCAAACTGGCTGAGCTAAATGCCTTCTCTTTGATAAATGTTGAAATACAATTTTTAACTACTCAGACTTCCAATGATGCATCATTTCTTAATATTTTCATATCACTTTTTAGTACGCCATATGTGAGTATGTTTCTCTTGAACTATGCAACTATTGCATAGCCCTGTCTAGAAATGCTATTTTTACTGTATACATGAAATAATGGTTTCTGACCAACTTGCACAATGACATTTGACTGATCCTTGATGATGACACCCATAGATGATATGTTGAAAATGTAGTGTGAAAAAATTAAGAAACTGTGATGTCATATGTGTTTGCTCAACTTATAAGTGCCCTATAGTGCACTAAATAATCAACTATCTTAACTTCTCAACAATACCTTAACAGTGTTAATTTTTTACTGAATAAATTGTTATATCTACTTAGATAAATTAAACCAAACTTAACAATACTTTAAGCAAATCCTGTATTATCCATTGTTTATAATACTTTGCTATTAATATGCATTTTAACTATTTTTTCTGTACAATTAGTGATCCTTTGAACTTACAGTTGTTGTACTTTATACTAGATAGGTTTAATGTTATGTTTTATTTTGTTTGGTTTTATATCTGTTGGAGATTTTCTACCTGGGCCGCCACTGAAAATAAGCATATGCCTAGTCGGACTATCCCAGTAAACAAATGTCAAATAAATAAATACTATAAAAAAAAAAAAAACTGCCTGGGAATTCAATAAACTCCATGTAGGCTTTGCGCGAAACCCACACAGGGTTTATATGTTAGCAAGATGAACGGCACTGCTAATTGCATATTCATACTGCTCATCCCTTTTACATGTGTGCAAGCAAGGTTTTGTGGCCAGGGAGAGTGCTGCTGCTAAGAAACCATGCAGAGCAGCAAGACCGCAGAAACAAGAAGCATTCGAGTTTGTTTATGGGCAAACCTGCTCAGTGAGATTGCATGGACAACCACAATGGCTACCAAGGGTGAAAATATTACAATAACAACAGTACTAACACAGTAAATAAAAATATACTGAGTGCAATATACACTACAACAATTATTTGCAGAATAAAATAATGGAAGGGGTGAAATGGATATGTTATTTTTATGTCTATTAATGATCTATACTGAATGCAATATACACTACAATTATTTGCAGGATAAAATAATGGAAGGGGTGAAATGGATATGTTATTTTTTATGTCTATTAATGATCTATACTGAATGCAATATACACTACAATTATTTGCAGAATAAAATAATGTAGGGGTGAAATGGATATGTTATTTTTATGTCTATTAATGATCTATACTGAATGCAATATACATTACAATTATTTGCAGAATTAAATAATGTAGGGGTGAAATGGCTATGTTATTTTTTATGTCTATTAATGATCATTTGAAATATACAGCTAGCTTAGAGTACTGCAACAGTTTCATATATTTTTACTATTTAACTAAGAAGAACAGTTTGAATTTAGAGTTCATCAGAGCTTAGCAAACAGATGGTAAAGGTTTCTTTTAATCGTTTAACCTTGAAAATAAGTTAGGTACTTTGTACTTGTAGGAGATAAGTCTGCTAAAAGAGAAACGCATAAACCACACGAAGAGTAAAATGTGAGCTGTATTCGCCCATATGCGTACCTTGTTATCTGTTTACACCTGTCAGCCTTGGAAACATTAATCACAAGCTGAGAAAGCTTTTAACTTTGTATGATCTAATCTTTTCTAATTTTAAGATATAAAAGAGTTGCATCTGAGCATGCAGTTGAATCTCTATTTGGCGATATTCCAAAATCATTATACTTTATAATAAATAATTTCTTGAATCCAGAATCTCTTACAGTCTGTACATGTTATTGTCGGCAAATATGTCCTCCTTTTCAAAGTGTGCTGAGACTCTCAGCTCTAACCAAGGTTTATTTATCTTGTTTCACATCACTGAAGACTGTGACAGATACTCTTTGACAAATGTTAGGCACCCATTCCAATAAGTGCTTTTAACCTATATTTTGTCTTTGAGTTCCTGTGGCTTTCATTGATATCAGTGCAGCTTTGGATTGCATGCACATTATTTATTGCACTGGTAAATGCATTCTATGCTTGTTTATGTTCACAGTTGTGTTTGTTTTTGTTTTTTTTTTTTACAGCCATTCCGGCTGCTCCTTTGTATCCAGATATTTTAAATGAGCATGCTGTAGTGTGTGTGTGTGTGTGTGTGTGTGTGTGTGTGTGTGTGTGTGTGTGTGTGTGTGTGTGTGTGTGTGTGTGTGTGTGTGTGTGTGTGTGTGTGTGTGTGTGTGTGTGTGTGTGGAGGGGGGAGTCTTCAGGGGAGATGATCAGCTTCCCTTCTTCCCACATTCTAAAAATGACCAGGTTCCCCACTCATCCCCAGCAAGACAGAGGTCAGTCTGTTACACCATGGAAACGTGTATCTATACGTGTTACTCCTTCTGCACCTGCACACTCAACCTGAACCTTCTAGCACTGTCTATCCCACTACTCTGTCCTCTTGGTTAGATAGGAACAGGAGCATCACACACCATGGTGAAGTAGAGTATTCCGGTAAAAGGTGCATTTTACTCACCAAAGGACAAGTAGGTTGAAAGACAGGAATGGATGGATAATTATCTATATCCCCTCAAAGAAATACTGCATCCAGATGGTACTCTGGCATTAGTCCATAAACCTTGGACCCTTACTGATTTACATTTTATAGTTAAAACTTTTCCTAAAATTACACAAGACCCACAAAAGTTTACAGATGAATTAAACATTGTTATTAAAATATATGAACCCACCCTGGCAGATTTAACACAGTTAAAAGCTGTAGTCCCACTTAATATATGACAAATTAAAAGACAAAGCTGGCTTAGCTCCAGCAGAAGATCCAAATTATTCAACTGCTGAAGGCAAAAAGTCATTAGCAGAAGCAGAGAAAAAAACCTCTTACAAGACGTTTGGACAGTTTGTCCTGTTAAGCCAAATGGGGTTAAAATTATTGCATGTAAGCAAAGCAAGGGAGAAACACCAGCTGATAATTTTAGCAGACTTAGGAAAGTCTTTTCAGGACATTCTGGTATTGCAGATCCAATTGCAAATTCTAGAGCAGACATTAATTATGTTTTCATACATGGACGTTTTACTGAATGTGCATTCATCAGTAAAACAAACTCAGATTGCTTGGCAGGCAGAAGAAATAGATAAGTATATAAAATTTGCCGTGCACTACATGGACCAAGTAGATAAGAAAGGAAGAGATGCAGAAGACAAACTTATGCAATTGCAAATACATGTCATCTTTGTTGTCACTGGCCTGTGTGTTTACTGTGTGCAACACAGAAAGACATATCACATATGCATCTAGTAGAACACCTTGAAGGGAAGTCTGCACTGTCAAATCCTAATGGGTATGCATCCCAAAAATAGTTCTGTATGGCTGACAAGATGTATGGGAGCTCACTGTGCCAAATTTGATACACTTGGCTAAAGTATCCGTGGCTGATGTAGGTATCAGCCATACAGCTAACAACACTTTATTATCTATTTATTTATTTTGACATTTGTTAACCGGGTTAATCCAACTGAGCCATGGGCCCATTTTCAGTGGAGACCCAAGGAGAAAAGCTCCAATTAGCTCACAATCTCGTAAAAATTGGAAACATAACAAAAATAACAGTTGTACAGAAGACATAACATGAGGAATATTAGCAACAGTTAACATAATTGCATAATGTAGATGAGATAAAAATAAAAGTAGCAATAAGATTACAGAACTGGTGCAAGATAAGAGATGCACTTAATGTATTTGATAGAGATATGGCGATGATAAAATTAATAAGTTTTAAATTCAGGAATATATTTTGAATATAAAATCCAGAAAAATGCTATAGAACTACAAGATGGAGAGAAGGGAATAAAGAAAGGGGGTGATATAGATTAGATGAGTCGAGGATGAGGAAATTATAAAGTTGTAATGTGGGGGTTAGACATGGGCAGGACCAAGTCCTTAGGAGATAGTTTTTAAGTTCATGCTTAAACAGGTATTTTTGGAGATCTGACATATTAAGGGGAAGTGCATTCAAGACATGGGCTACAGAGTACTTATAGAGGGATTTTCACTTACAAACAAAACATGGTTAAGAGAGGATACTATACACGCAGCTGTGTATTGCATGCATCTGCCAGAAGTCATAGCAATGGGTAATATCCGAAGCATCTGCAAATGATGTGTGAATTAAGAAGTGATCCATTAGAATGAATGGTACAGCAGAATGTGAAACTGATGGCAATGCATCAACTATGCCCATGTGCACAGAAATTACAGCATTGCAAAGTCTAGCATCAATGAGTGAAGAAGCTGTCACTGTGATACTGTACACATACCAAACAATACAGGGAGCACACTGTATAAGTACATGTCAACACTCAGCACATGTGTTACATGATCACTGTCCCCCTGACATTGCTAGTGAAAATGTTATATTGCCATGAAATCTAGACATATGTCCATATGTGTGTTCATGCAAACTGTCAAGTGCTAATACTGATATGATGTAGTGGTATGTCTGTGATGCAGTACAGTCACACTACAGCTGTACCTATGCTAAAATTGGGCTTCGGGCTGTACATCACCTTCATCTGTAATGTTTGGTCTAAATCAAATGCAACACAGTGGAACTCTTAACACATTCATTCAATTGTACATCATAGCTCTCTGGTCAAGAAATCTGGGCAAAGCCAAAAAATAAGGGGGGCCCAAAAACAAGGGCAGCTTTTAAATATTGTTCTTTTAAACTTAGAAAGATAACAGAATAAAAGGTTTTGCTTTACTATGCATTTTCTGAAGGATAGCAAGTCTGAAATTCAAATGTCTGTCATTATTTAGTAACTTCCATCCTCAATGATATGCCAGAAAACCACAAATTTTATGAGGAACAGAGCAAACATATCAGGCAAAAATCTGTACAATCAGGCAAAAATCTGGACAGTTGAGACGTGTGCTCTACCTATTTCATGTCATTACATCAACTGTACATCATATGCCCATATGTTCATCCATGGAAATGTGAGTGTGAGTAACCTGACAGCTTATGTGGGCACATGACAACTGTGGTGGATGTGGCTCATGCAGAGCAGTTAATGACACAAATGCTGATAGTCACGCAATGATGCTGGGGAACACCTGTATAATCCTTGTGAATAACAGCACAAGACTGCATACAGTGAATTCCCCAAGGTTGCAAGTGAATCCCAACATATCATATGTTTGTCTGTATTACAACATTACAACATGTGGATGAACCTAGGCATATATACACACGTAATCAGTATGACATAATATTGCTGTATGTCAGATAAGATTCCCAGATACTAGGTATGCATAAGCACACCTGTGCAATACTACATCTGTCACTTTGATGGCTGCATGACAACTGTGTAGAATGCTGATGTACTGCAGTACAAGAACCCATGCCTTAGCAAGGCAACAATATACACAGTATCATCCCATGTCAACAGTCCTTAGGAGGCATATTACTACATCTTTTATGGAAGGAACATGTAACCAAATGGCAGCAGCAGCCATCAACATGGTAGCTCGAATCACAAATTGGAATACATTGTTGTAGGGCTACAGTACATCCACACCTCAACATAGGTTCACCTGAGTGTGTCTGTACAAAGATGGGCCATCTACAGACCCTGGAAACTATTGCCCCATAAGCCTCACTAGTTTCATATGCAAAGCCATGCAATGAATTATTATGCAAATGATCAAAAATCACACAGAAAACCTCCAGACATTGGACCCAACCCAATTTGATTTCTTCAAGGGCAGGTCATGCCTACTCCAACCTGGTGGATATCTTTGAGAAAGTCACTAAAGCAGTGGATGAGGGCAAAATGGTTCACACTGCCTACCTTGACCAGGTCAAGGCATGTGACACAATACCCTACTCAGACATTGTTTACAAACTTAAGAGCTTAGGTACAAACCCTTATGTCATCCAGTGGATAGCCAGCTGGCTCTCAGATAGGACCCAGGAAGTTAGAATTGGGGACTAAACCTCTACAAAGAGGCCATTGACAAGTGGAGTCCCTTAGGGATTGGTCCTGGGACCACTCCTTTTTTGCATTTAATTCTCTGAAGTCCAGGCCAATGACAATGGCCTCTGGATGACTAAATTTGCATATGAAATTAGGAGCTGTCATTCAGTCATCCACTGACACAAATGTTCTCCAGGAAGGGCTGACACAGATAAACAACTGGTGCCAGAGCCATGGACTAAAAGTAAATGCCAAGAAATGCGTAATAGTATCCTTCAGGAAGTCATCCACCCTTGGTAACTATCATGTGAAAAAATCACCCCTAAGAGTTGAAGCAGTAGTCAGGGACTTGGGAACACACACAGACTGTAATCTAGCTTTTGACCATCATGTCTCTACAGTATTGAAGAAATCATTCTATGTGGCGCAACTTATAAAACAAGGTATGGCATCTATGTCCAAGGAAGTCATTGTTCCACTGTATTTGGCATTTATCAGACCTATCATTGAGTACAATGCCCCCTTTGGTATGTACCTAACCAGGCATATCCAACAACTGGAAGGTCCACAGAGGTTCTTCACTAAAAGAATACAAGGGTGCCTCAAGGCTCTATCTCTGTATTTTGTCTCCTACATGCTGGTAAAGGGAGATCTATGCCTGGCATACAAGGCATTGTCAGACTCCACTCTGATGGACCTCCTGCATATCCACAAAATGAACAACACCAGAATTACCCATTCTAAAGACTTAAACATTGCCTGTGATATAAATAAGACCTGCTGGAGAGACAGGTATGTATCTCAGAGAATATCCTGTCTATGGAACAAGCTCCCCATCCATCTGAAGCAGAGTTCCACCCTAACCCATTTCAAGTGTGAGTTGGACAATTGGATGGGTAACAGGAAGTTTGTCCATGGATTAGCACTTATGTGTCTAATGAACCCAGACAGCTTGTAAATGGTTCATCTCCCAGGCCCCTGCTTGTAAATGTTTCCCCTCCCAAGACACTCCTTATACTTATCAAGGATACCAGAACTAGTCAGAGATTTGGGATGCTTAAAAAGGCCCTTATGATCATTAGCCTAGTAAACACCTATGAACCTACAAAGAGATTCAAAACATCATACAATGACCATAATATAACTTCAGCCACACAAATCAGTTAACTGAGGTCAGGATTTGAGCACCACACCTGTGTAGGTATAACAGCTGTATTCCATACACCATAAGGCTAGCACCTAGACTACCAGAAATGGGCAGACTGTGGTTGAGAAAGAGAACTTTAGTAGAACATCTCCTGGTATAAAACAATTGGCACATTCTGAGGGCTGGCACAGGCATCAATAGTATTGTAGGTACTGAACCTACCTTTGTGTTTAGGAATAAAGTTTCACTTAAAAGACTGTTATGTTATGGTAAGAAGGAAAATATTACAGATGACAGGACGGGCACATTTCTATGCATGAGTTGCAATTTTTGTGAACTTATTAATGTGGGTAATATTTTTAAACATCCTAGGAAAGGGAGAAAGTACACATTTAAGGTAAAGGCTACATGCAGGTCCAGACATTTAGTTTATCTGTCACAATGTTGGATCTTAAAACTTCAGGCAGATAAAGAAGGAGGCCTTAATGACAGGATCTCTTTAAGACCCAGACTTAAAAATAGGAGACCTTTAATTCTCAATGAGTTGAGTGTTAGTCATGTGTTTTGTGCTTAATGATTCTATTGGAGAATTAATTGATGAGATGTATATTAAGAAGTTGCTTGTAATAGTGAAATATAGTCTGATGAAGTGGTTTTATCCATGAAAGTGCTCACCACTATTTTGATTACTTTTATACTATTGAATAAAAAGTTCTCTGCCATCTACTTGTTTTATATTATATTATATTTATTATATTATATTATATTATATTATATTATATTATATTATATTTATTATATTATATTATATTATATGACTAGCACCACCACAGATGTCTGATTGTAACACTGTCAGAGTGCACTTTACAGAGGATGACATTGTTAGTGTATGCAGAGAACAAAAGCTTGCAGGAGTGACTGACATATTTGTGTACTCACATCCTAGTGTAAAATGGTTTTCAGAATGATAGTTAATGAACATGGGTTGATTGCTGTGAAATTAGAACCCCTACCTATCTAATTACACAATCAAGAAAACACAGTACTTAATGTTCTCACCACTGCAGAAATTTGAGCTTAACAATGTCACAGTACACTTTACAAAAGATTACATCAACAGTGTATGTTGAGAAGAGGATGTTGGGAGGGCTGTATGAAATTGCTGTGGAGTCATGTAGGAGTGTAAAAGTGTCTTATGAATACTTCTTGAGTGAGGCAGAACCTGAACTCATACTTTTATTACTTCACCCACACAAGCTGACTGTTGTAAGATTAGAACCTCTGCATCCAGGTTCCTATATTAATTCCTGAATGCTATACTACAGCATGCCTGTGACTATATATATTTTCCCCATACCCCTGACAACAGAGTTGCAACTATGCGTGATTTCTACCTTGTAGCACACTTTCCTGAAGTATTGGGTACCATAGACTGCATGCACATTGAGATCAATGCACCACCCAGGGAACAGAGAAGGGTCTACATCAACAGAAAGCAGTTCTACTTCATTAACTGCCAGGTCATGTGTAATGCTAAAGGAATCATACTGAAAGTGTGCGCTGGCAAACCTGGCAGTTACCACGACTCCCATATCTGGCCCAACTCGCAGTTCTCTACCAGAGGTTTTCCAGGAATAATATACCACAAGGCTGCTTACTGGGGGATGTGGGGTATGCACTTAAACTATGGCTGATGACACCCATCAGAAATGCACAGACACCCACAGAGGAATGCTATAATGAGGCACATGGTCAAACCAGAAATATCACAGAGGATGTGTTTGGGCTGCTGAATGCACAGTTTTGGCACTAGGATACATTAGGGGGTACCCTGCAGAATGTGCAGTACTTGTGCCAACATTATCACAGTCTGTGCTATCATACACAATATCATCTTGAGAAAACAGCTGCAAAAGGAACACAAAGGGGAAGGGGCAGACATCCCACCACACCATCACTGACAAGGTCAGTCTAGCCACAGACAGGTGAGGAGTCAGTGGAAGATCCACCAGCTGCTGTGGGTGTAGATAGACATAAGCATGCACAATATTTCCTTGCACTGGCCAACAGGCAATGGAAAGCATGCATGCTGACCACCTAAGGGGTACAAAATTCACTTTATGCACATACAAACAATAAAAATTGATGCCAGGCAGCACTCACAGCCTTTACTTATCCATGTAATTGCTGTGTACTGCTAGCATCAGAAAGAGTCAGCCCCAAATGACAAATATTGCAACTGCAGGACTATCACGGTAAGTGCTGAACCAGTAAAAGAAAAATAAATGTTATAAGAACATAAATGAATGGCAGATACCTCCATACTGTTATATGTAAATGTACCTAAGTAGAATATATGTGATTTGTCCAGCAATTACATCAATATGTGACAGGACTGTCTTATGTAGATATATTTATGTTGTTTATCAGCTAGCATGCCTCATGCATGTAAAAATATGCATAATAGAAAATGCAGTCCAAAGTGTAATTATCCCTACATTCTTACAAGTGGAGCAATAAAACTCACTGATGTATCAATGATTTCAAGCTAGTAATCACAACCCTAAAAGGCTGTAAGAAATCAGTAAAACATATACTAAGCCCTCAGCTATGCACCCTGTGCATCAGACAAATTATATATGTATCCAGAATCCAAAAGATAGAAACAAGTTGATGGTACAGTTATGATCATTTGCACAGGGTGTGGTTTAGGTGGACAGGAGGCCAGGACTGACACAATAGTAGTGACTGTGTGTAAGTAAGAAAGACATGCAGGCAGAAATGTAGCTAATTATCAAATGGCCACTGAGACAGAATGACCTGCAAGCCTCATGATTACTTCATGTACCTGTTATGTGAGGGTGTCTGTATGGGCACTCGATGTGAATTGTGCATATGTGAGTGTCTGCATGACCAGAGCCAAGCTCTCTGCTAGATCTACATCCTAGTATGTCAGACAGGTGTGAGCCATGCATGGTAGATGCATCCATTCATCACTGTTGTCCCTGCCCATTAGAACTGGCTCTGCCAGGTTACTGGCATGTTCATGGCCATGGTCAGATGCGCTGGTGCTACCTGAATGTGAGTGATGTCTTCTGAATGAGTTCTCCTTACAACTATGCCCATGTCCATGACCTTATGGCCTACTACATCTGGGTGTGGACACCTCAACCACTGATGGAGCAGTGGAAGCAGTGCCACTACAGCAGCGAGATCAGGCACGGTCACATTTGCAAATAACAGATGATGTTGCAGACCTACGGCCACATGGATGCTGCCCCCTTCCAGCATATGTTTCATCACAGCACTTCCCATTCCATTGTGACAGTCATCTGATCCATTGAATTGGCCACATGGTGGAGGCAGTCATGCACATCAGCTTGTGCCACATCTAGAACCCTAAGCATGTCTTTGGAGGCCATAGTAGAATGTGCCTGTGCCTCCATGATGGCCCTAAACATACATAGAGTGGCACATAATGACACACCAGGATCAGGTGGGAGGTGGACAACAGGTCTCCTCTGAGCACCCCTACCAACAGTCCTACATGGCACCACACCCACACTTTGGCCACAGCTGGAGTAAACCAGCACTGAAACCACAATAACCAGACTATCCTCATCAACTGTGTCACCCTCAACCTGTCCACTATCTGAGGGCTCAGTGGAATGGGTATGCATAGCCATACTGACTGTGTCTAAAGAAAACCCAGGGAATGTGTGATTCACAACCTCAGAGTCAGATTCAACCTCAGCACCCCCTGACTGTGAGTTCATTTCACCACCATCGTCATCAAAGTCTGCTGATACTCTGACATAAGGTGGTAAGAGTTCTACACTTCCACTGTCAGGATCACTTGCAATAATAAGCAACAAACACAGGAATAAAAGTACTACAAGTACTACTCCACTAAATATTAACCCTAAATATATGAACAAAAAGTAACACTGGTCACACAACTGCAAATGGTACAGCAATACAGATACTCATTACACCCTCCTCAGACATACAAATAATTATATATCTAAATAATGCTTAGTAGTAAGCAAAGAAACATTAGCTTACCATGTGTAGATGTATCCACACTTTGCAGGGAGGATGGTCCTCGAAGAAATGAAGCAAGGAAAGGAAAATAATTAAGCATCACAAAGGGATTAATAATAAGAAAACAGTGAATACACAATCACCTGTATGTCCTGAAAGAAATAGCTGTAACTTAAACCTGGCTGAGACATCCACCCACACCCAAGTGTACTGAACAACTTTTTTGTATAACTATATAACTTATCAATATGTACAGAAAGAAAAAATGTATCACAGGAAGTAGTAGTCAAATTACATATTTTATTTTACAAGCAAATATGAATGTTGTCACATGTAAGGTTACCTGGAAGCTTCTCTTGGGACACACTTGTCCTCCCAGCCACATCAGCATCAACATCAAGCATATGGTGTGCAGTCTCCACTAAGCTGCCAGGATCTCTTACAGTGGACAGGAACTTCTCATTTGGTGTTAGTGACCACACCCCATAGCCAGCTGTTCTCGGGCAGATGCAGCTGCCCTCCTCCATCCTGATGAAATCATATCTGTGGCCCACTGCTTCACCTGATCATAATCACGGCTGCAACCACAACCTGCATTTACATCATTGATTAACTGGTTCCAAATCTCCTTTCTGGCAGCCATATCCCCACGGCCTCTCTGAAGCAGAAAGGCTCCATGCTGCCTCAAAGCCTGTATTATGACCTTATTCTCAGCATCGCTGAAAGGGGGGTTTCCTGGATTTGTAGGCTTGGGTACCATAATTCTGTGTGACATAAAACAGAGAAGGATAAAATAGATAAATATCACATAATTAATGAATATGTTACAAAAATAATCAGTTTGTGTACCCTTTGTCAACATTAAGCACTTGAAATAAACTTTTCATTTAGTACAACAGAATGTTAGGTGGCTGTCCCACCTCTCCCTCCCACACAAATAAAGATTTTTACAAACCCAGGAATACCACATAAGTAATGTATATGTTTTATACACAACTATAAGGATGTCTACACATTTTCAAAGGAAAAGCACTTGAAACACACTTCTCATTTTGGACAACAGAATGTTATGTGGCCCTCTCCACACACACACAAAAGGTTTGTACAAACCCAGGCAAAATACTGAATTTCATAATACTGAAAAAAACAACAGGATAGTAACAGTTACTATATGCCACCAGAAATAGTACATAGAGAAACAAATAAAAGATAAAGCATATTAGTTTACTCAAACTATTAGCAGGGGACCAAGCCTCCCTGCACCCCCCCATGTGAGGGGCTGCACCCCCCACACCCCCTGCTACGAAAATATATCAACTCCAAGATCGCGCTTCACTACACTAAAATGAATTATGTTGAAGTATGGTACATTAAAAGGGAACATGACTAAGGTTGCAACAGGCCCTCATGAAGCACGTAATGGTATGTTTGCCATTTTTTTCTGTGGAGTGTGATCTTGGAGTTGATATATTTAAGTAGCAGGGGGTGTGGTGGGTACAGCCCCCCATATGGGGGTGCAGGGGGGCTTGCCCCTCTGGTAATAGTTGGAGAAGAGTAATATGCTGTCTTATTTGTAAGTTTTGGTGTACTCTGTTTTTTCAACATTATGAAATTCAGTATTTTGAGTTTTCAGTATATTGAACTTTCAAGATTTTGGCTTCAGTATTTTGAATTTCAAGATTATGAGCTTTCAAGATTTAGAAGCAGACCTATATATATATATATATATATATATATATATATATATATATATATATATATAAATGTGTGTGTGTGTGTGTGTGTGTATATGTTTTCCACAGAAATATCAGGATGCCAATACCTTTTCAACAGAAGAGCACTTGAGACACACTTCTCATTTTGGACAATAGAATGGTTAATGCCACCCTCACACACATACACACAAAGGTTTGTACTAACCAAGGAACACCATATAAGTAATGTCTACATGTTTTCCACAGAATTATCAGGATGTGTACATTTTTAACAGAAAAGTCAATTTATGAATACCAACCACTTTTCACTGTGCCCACCACTCCTGTGGAGGTTGCCCTGGGCCATCTCAGAAGCATAACACCAGTGTCAGTTACACGTAGATTACATTTCTATACAATATCATATGACATTGCAAAAGCAAATGTTAAGAACACAGTTATGCTGAAGTATAACCTGTCTATCTCACAAATGTAAATGCCTGCCAAAACTGCCTATGCTAACAGGGAAGTATAAGAAGTGCATGCGGATAAAAGTTCCATTATCTCATGGATATATAAATACATTTGTAGCAGTTTACAAAATCTAAAATGTCTTTGAATAGTACAAACATACCTTATCAAAATTAAGCCTCCTCTGCAGGGAAATCATCTTCAAAGGAATACCAATCTTCTGTTTCATTCAAATACACAAGTCTCCTCCTATTCAAGTTCCCAGCTGCACGGCTACCTTTTTATAGTGTAGATTAAGCCCTCCGAGCACTGTGAAGATGCGAATGAGGTGTGAACTCATTAGAATTGCTGAATACCAAACTTCTGACTTTGTGCAGTAGATGTAAACATAGTGTAGACTCTACATCATTTTGCTAGGTGCTAATGGCTTACAACTCTGAATGATTAGCGTGAGTGAAGGAAAACACAACGGCGATTTGGATACCCTTCCCTGTAGTGAGTGTGTCAGTAAGGATACACTTTCAAAGTGTGGAACTAATCTCAGTGAGCTTTCAAATCAAGCAAATCACCACACATGTATAATATTGTGCCATAATAGCATAAGCCTCATGCCATAGATGAAAAATGTTGCTGTTATGTAATTTTATCACACCTTGAAAGGAAAATGATAGAGAATGCAGTACACACTGCATTTCTGATATTAAAGCAGAGATAAGGAAATAATGACCAGAATACAAAAAGAAAACAGAGCTGCATTTCTGCAAACATATTCACACATTCCTTTGTGATTAACCAGTGCACTAAATATGTTAGCCGCACATGTACAACCTGATGAGAATGTCCAAGTGTATGAAC
Source organism: Protopterus annectens (assembly GCF_019279795.1). Taxonomy (NCBI): domain Eukaryota; kingdom Metazoa; phylum Chordata; order Ceratodontiformes; family Protopteridae; genus Protopterus; species Protopterus annectens. The sequence continues at coordinate 1,031,682,884 of NC_056747.1, read as the reverse complement.
TGCTAATACTGGAGATGAAATGTGAATTGCTTGTATGCACATGATTTGACTGGTGTTGCAAAGCTGTGTTTGTGGCAAAGAGAGATAACACACTCCCACTGTGTTTTGTAATTTCATTAATCTGATGGATCACATCCAGAGCTGTATAATTTTTTAACATTTGTTTAACCTTTTTTTTTATTTTTCTGGCTTTACCATTTGCACGGCATGAACCTTAGTGCAAACACTGTTACAGATATAAAAATTTAAAATTTACTGTCAGTTACCTTAAGAAGCGCAAACACACTTAGCAGCATTCTGCGGCATTCAGCAACTTGGATGGTAATGACTGCTGAAATTACACCTGTGATACAACTGCGTGTGTAGCACAAGGTGTAAATACATTGAGGTACATAATAGGTAAAGCACTGTTTGAGTTCAACAGTAGTTATTTTTTATTGATGATGGAGCATAATAAGTATTAACAGAAAGAGTGTATGTTCACTATTGCTTGTTACATTTGCGAGTTGTTTTCCTGTGCAAACACAGGTCATTACTTAAGGAAAAAAGTGAAAAATTTTATCTGGTTTGCTTTCCTTTGCACAAAGGCTAAGCTGTGATGCACATCCATCAGTACTGACTGTAGAAAATACACCTGCTGCCTAGCTGTCCTTGTGACACTAGGTGTAAATTCATAGTCAGAACACAGGTGAGCTATGGTTCTAATTCAGCACACTCCACTTTTTTATTAAAGGTGTCCTATTGTAATTTTTCACAAATGTAGACTGTAAAGAAAATTCTGCATACCAATGCCTATGTATAGCAGGCTGATTGACCATACACATGGTGTCATGTCTATGTGTAACTGCTGTAGCATGACAATGATGATTATGTAATTATAAATGTATTTTCAGACCTGGGATAGACTTCATAGTTTACCAACAATCATCTGCATACCTCTCATAACACAAGTACAACTGTAAAACAGAATGCATTGTGTGGTCTGAACCAGAACTCAGAAAATCTGCTCTGAAAGTAATACAAGTATATCCATTTCCAGTATATTGTCACACATTACTCCTGCATCACACCTGAGAATATATAAGCCAGGACACTGTCATGTCACACATATACAGTCTTAATTGAAATATAGCGCCACTCACCCTTTAAAGTATATATTTGTGATGACCATGGCTGGCAAACAATTTTTCTGTGGCAATGAGGAAAAATCACCTATGTGGAAATGTATGTATTCTCCTTTTTGCATTGGTTTGTATCCCACATTGTACAAATTGCTTTTAACAGTGTATAAGGTCCCACAAAATATGTGTCAGGTCATCCCATTCATCTCTACAAGGTCATGTCTTAAAAAACAAGTCATTTAGCATATCAGTGTTGGCCACTGGACAAAGTATGACCAGGTATAGCAGCACACATGCCATACATTAATGACCAATGTCACATTATCCTTTGTGTTTCAAAAACTCCCTTTCTCCTGGTTTGGTAATGTTTCTCTTTGCTTACTGTCATGCAAATGCAGTGACATGGTTGTGCAGGTTTGCACACTGACTGTAAAACATGATATTACAAATTGGTGGGAAAACACTTTTACTGTTGTTGGAGGACCTGTGCAGGCATGTCAAGAGATGGGAAGGATGGTTCCAAATTCATTGCAAAAAGGTGAGGTGTGGAGGAGTCCAAAATATTTGTTGTATTCCTCATGAAGTACTACAATCATAGGCTGCTGCACTGGGCTAGACTGGGTCTCAGTTTAAGGCCAAGGCTTGGAACAGCTTAGTCAAGGCTGTCTGCAGTATGACAGGCATATCACACACTGGTAGCTGAAATGGTGCAAGCAAGTACAACTCAACCATTGTCTCAATGAGTTTAGAACTGCTGACATCCCACAGTTGTGTAAGTATACAGATAAAACAACTTTAAATGTTATGGAAAGCTGTAGATAGCCAAGACTGGTATGCATAATGTTTTCATGTCCTTTTTCTCTCCTTATTTGTTTAACAGCTGCTCAGGAAATTTCAGTAAACAGGGAGCCACATACTGAGAGATTGGAAAGACTTACAGAGGCAAGGGGTATGTTTGCAGCAGAAATGAATGTGCTTCTATTAAAATTATTACTATTCTATACATTACTAGCAACTTAAGCATGCAGATCTTAACTGTAATAGCAAGTATGCATGCTTTCTTCTGTAGCTCTTGATATTTGTATTAGTCAAGTGAAGTAGTGTAGTCAGATTTGATGGGTTCAATTCCCACAAATGACAAATACATTCAAATTCCAAAAATAACATTTTATAATTTTAATTCCAAAAATATTGGTTTTAATGCCATGTTGTTAACTTAATCTGTAGTACCTTTAAAAGAATATGTGGAATATCTGCATAGTGCAAGGATAACTTCTAGCAATTGACAGTCCTCTTTTGGACTGGGAAAGCTGTATAGCCAATCTATTAATAAAAGTATATTTATTGTAATAAAGCATTTGAATGTGACATATAATGGGTCTAATCATCGCTTTTCTTTTTTGTCTCACCTCACACTGTATGCCTTTTTTTTATAAATGATAACACACCATTCTGATATCATACTTTTCTGCCAATGAACAAAATGCTTTTTAGCAGAGGGAGGTAGGCTAACCACTGCAGCTCACCTGCCAACCCTCCTCTATCTGCAGCACCAAAACTCAGCACCTCTGGGTTGTAAGCTGGCCGTACTGCCACCGCAGCCCTGCACTACTTGGCCCATCCATATCAGGTAGCATTGCCCCAGCTGCTGGTGCATTGGTACGATCTGGGAGTATTGTGGAGGTGGTGATTACATCAGCCCCCCAGGAGCTGCCAGGGATGGTGCATGATGTGATAGAAACTGGCATGGGTACTCACCTCAGTCATCTGGATAGGTTGCGCATTAGAATGCAAAAAAGACTCCCATGTCAATCAATCTCACAGGGAATTGAGGAAGGTAACAGTGAAGACAATTCTGTGGGTGAGGACTAGATTCCAACCGCTCCCACACTTGATGGGTATTAGCCTCCAGTGTTCCCTACCTATCACCAATCATGGGGTTCCCCAACCTTTTGGTCCATCAACATCCCTGTGTCTGTCTTGTTTGTCACGTTTATCAGCACCTGATTCCTTACCTACTATACATACCTGATCCTGACATTCCAACATTCCTCTCATTTTGAAAGCAAAAAAAAAAAGAAAACGGCACCAATCCCACAAAAAAAATTGTCCCATACATAGCTCTCCACTTCACAAATGTGTCTTCTCAACATACTTGATTTGGTCCAAATAGCTATACAACATGATTACATTGTTTCCACTCATCTGTGTTGTGGCGACAGTCCAAATTCATCCAATTTTCTTCCCATGTTCACATTACAGTGTTAAAGAACTGGATAGCTATGTTTTTTCCTAATTCCCTCCTGCCCTTTGTTCTTCCCCCTGCTTGCTCTTCATTTCACCAGTTTCTTATCGACCCCATTTTCACACCTATAATCTGATCAAAAAATAGAATTGCACACACATGGCCAGAAATGACTCAGTATAAAGCCTTCACCCATATCTCTCAAGCTCTTATCAGAAAAAATCTGGACAAACCCTAAAATAATGGGGACAGAAAGGCCCAAAACTAGGGACAGCTTTTAAATATTGCTCTTATAAACTTTGAAAATTGCTAGAATAAACAGGATTTAAGTTAACATGCATTTTTCTAAAGGAAATGAAGTCTGAAACTCAAATATGTGTCATTATTTAATGCATTCAGTCATTGGTGATTTGTCAGAAAACCACAAATTTTGCAGGAAGAGATGAAACATATTATGCAAAAGTCTGGACACTCTGCGAAAATTTGGACAGTTGAGAGATACGCTTTCACCTTTTGTCATTTACATTTGCATGGAGTTTGGCATTATACATCAGTGTTGAGCAGTGGTGAATGGCTCTTCAAGACCTATGACAAAACCTGATGAGTTTTTGCCATTGGCCACAATCCGTGAAATGCTGCTTAAATTTGCACTAATGGAACACAGAGTTAAACCAGACTTGTTATTTTTCTTTCGGCTTTTCCCGGTAAGGGTCGCCACAGCGGGACTCCGGTCCGCTAATTATTGGCAGTAGATTTTTATGAAACGCCGAGGTGCCAGTTCGATGCCCAACCTTTATTGAAGGCACACCCATTTACGCACACATGTCTTTCGAATGCTATCCAACCGCAGGGAGGACATACAGACTCCACACAGAAGGCACTCCCAAGCCAAGCCGAGAATTGAACGGGAGAACCTCTTGCTGTGAGGTAACAATGCTACCACTGTACCACTGCAGAATACAGAGTTAAACCAGAGTAAATGTAATAATTTTAAACAGTTACTCTGACATTTCTTTAGACTGCTGAATGCAAAACAAAAAAATGCAACTTGCTAAGTGGAGTGTTGACATAAATGACTTGACTGAAATTTTTTATTACAATAACTTCAAGGGTTCAATTCCTGATGCAGCTCTCATCATTTCTTAGTGTGATGTTATATGTGTTTGATATGTTTAATCCTCCACGTATTAAACTTTGGCACAATTATGTGTTCTCATGGAGATATATTGATTACTGTCCAAAAATGAGCATCCGAAGTGACATCCATCAGCACTGCTATCACATATTAATCTTACCTTTTTCTGCTTGTCTTAAGTCTGATGTCCCTCTCCTAAGCCTTCTTTACCTATCAGTCACTTCATGCTACATAGCCTGTAAGGTTAACAATGGCAACAGACCAAAAAATGAGCATTAATGTTCCATTAAACAAAACACTGTTAGGTGTATGTTCATTTCTGCTTGTGTTAATCCCTTCACTCCAATCCCTGTATACATGTGTGTATCTATTAGGTTGATGGATGACATCTGCAGACTAAATTGACTTTGCTGATGGATAATACAAACATGTTATCTTAATTCAATAGTTTATCAGTGCTCCTGTACTATGCAATGTTTAAAAACTTCTGTAGGATCTTCTTTGTGTCATGTTCATGTGATGATGGATGAAATCTTCATCTAATGTGATCTGGAAACTGTACTTACTCTGACAAAACATGCTGCACACCGTTTTCAGGATATCTGGTCATACTCACATGATAGCACACCATTTTATATTAATTAAGCAGCTCTACGTGGTGCATAGAGCTGCGCAGACAAGAATAAACAACCTGGTATGTTAATTACAGCATAAGCAGCTGAATTGTATTGTAATCAACCAATCCAAGATGGAGGAGCTATTCAACAAGCTATAAAGCAACCATATAAACTTAGTGCTGGTTTTCCCTGTGAATTCCAAAACCTATTGAAAAGCAGCCGCAGAAAGGAGTCTACACAGAAAGAAGGTTAGGGGCTGCTGTTGCTTTAATTCGTGTGCATGTGCAACAGGCTGAAATCTATGCTGCTGCTGCCTAATAGACCACAGCCAAAAAGGAGAAGAGTATTTAGTCCCCCATTTAACTTATCACAGTCTGCCTGAGGTGGAAACTGTAGCCCACTACAGGGTGGATAGAGACACACTACAGGAATTCTGCAACCTCTGTTGTCCCCAACTCAGACCAAGGGCAAACTGAGTGGAACCAATACTGGTGGAGACAAAGGTAAGTGAAGTGCTTAGAATTTTAGCTGTAGGAACCTTTCAGAGACCAGCAAGGGACATGCAGGGGTGTCACAGGCATCAGCATCCAGAATTCTCCATCAGTTCCTGAATGCTATGCTCCAACATGCCAGTGACTACATATATTTTCCCCGTACACCTGAGGACAGGGACACAAATATGCAGGGGTTCTACCCTGTAGCACACTACCCTGAAGTACTTGGTGCCATAGACTGTACACATATAGAAATCAAAGCAGCACCCAGAGAATAGGGAAGGGTGTACATAAATAGAAAGGTCTTCCACTCCATTAACTGCCAAGTCATGTGTGATGCTAAGGTAATCATTTTGAATGCGTGTGTGCTGGCAACCCAGTCAGTTACCACAACTCCCATACCTGGGCACAACCCCCAACTGTATGAGATGTTTACTAGGGGTGATATCCCACAGTGTCATTTACTGGGGATGCAGGTTATGCACTGGAACCATGGCTAATGACACCCATCAGAAATTCATGCACAACAACTGAAGAATGCTATAATGAGGGACACGCTCAAGCAAGAAATATCATAGATTGTCTGCTTGGACTGCTGAAGTCACAATTCCAGTGACAAGATACATCTGGGGAGCCCTGCAGTACAATCCACGTACATGTACTAAAATCTTCACCATTTGTGCCATGCTTCACAGCATCAGCCTGAGAAAAGATCTTCAGCAAGATCAACAAGGGGAAGGGGCACATATCCCACCACCACTGGCAAGGTCACCACACCCGCACACAGGTGAGGCATGAGAGAGAGAACCAGCAGCTGCTGTGGGTGTAGGCAGATGTAGGTGTGATCAATATGCCATCGCACTGGCTAAGAGGCAATGCATAGCACACTCACTCACCACCTAAGGGGCTAAAACCTTCATCCTATGCACATACATATAGCAACATTGGTGCCAGGCAATTCTAATAACCTTTACCTACTCATGCAATGGCTGTATACTGCTAGCAACAGAGTCAGCCATGAACTAAAACTGTAGCAATTGCTGGATTTACAAGGTAAATGTTGAACCTCTTTCCACCAAACAATTGGTAAGAAAATGACAAAAAAACAAAAAAATAAAACGTTCACAACTGTACACAGTGACAGTGGATACTGAGGAGAAAATAAAAGTAAATTCAAGTCTGCAAGCACGTTTTAAAAAATATTTTAATAACAATCCAACACTGAGTGCTTTCGCCCATACAAACACTAGGGCTTCTCAGAGTCTGATGAAGCCCTAGTGTTTGTACAGGCAAAAGCGCTCAGTGTTGGATTTTTATTAAAATATTTTTTAAAATGTGCTTACAGCCTTGAATTTATTTTATTTTATTTTCTCATCAGAATCTGCTGTCACTGTGTACAGTTGTGAACATTTATTTTTTGTTTTTTAGAATTGTTGAACCTGTAGTATTAAAAAAGTGTGTAATAATACAAATGAATGGCATATCCTTGCATACTATCACTTGGTAATATAAGTAAGTAAAAGGTAGTTGATTTTTACAGCAATGACTTCAACTTATCTAACAGCAGTGACTTATGTGAATACATGTCCTCTAGCAAGTAATAGGCCTCAGGCATCAAAGATTCACACATTCACACCTCTCAAAAGTACTGATGGTCACAGAATGTCCTCAGTTTGGCCCCATACTTTTGTACTGGCAAATCATTAAAGAGAGAAGCTAGAAATTATTGACCCGCATTTCAGTTTCAGACTTCATATCCCTCAGAAAAATCTTAAAAATAGTGATGCAAAAACTATTTGATCCTAAACTGTCTAACTCTGTAATACCAAAATATTTAAAAAGTCTCCCAATTGCTCAGCCTTTGTCCCACTTTTAGTTATGGCTTGATCAAACTTTGTTGCTGTAAGAGTGTGGGAGGCATGTACACATAACAAAAACCTGTAAGAAAGCAGTACAGTTAGCAAAATAACATCATAAACACAGATATACTAAGCACTAAGTCAGTTATGCACCCCGAGCATCAGACACAAAACCTATGTATCCCTGAATTAAAAAGATAGAAAACAAAGATACAATGCAGTTATCATCAAATGCACCTGGTGTTCTGTGTGTGTGTGGGGTGGGGTGGAAGGAAACCTAGGCTGACACAAAAGGAAATTTAGCGAGTGTGAGTAAGAAAGAGAAACAGGCAGACACTTGGATAAAGTATCAAATGGCCACTGAGACAGAATGAGCTTTAAGCCTCATGACTGACTATGTAACTGTTGTGTGTGTGTGTGTGTGCCTGTATGGCCCCTCCAGGTGAAACTGGTGTGTGAGTGTCTGCAAGAACACAGCCAAGCTCTGTGCTGCCTCTTTGTCTTTTTTATATTGGACAGGTGTGAGTTGTGTATGGCAGAGGTGGCAGTTTGTCTTCATACCTGACCAGGAGAACTGGCTCTGCCAGGACCTGCACTGGCACATCCATACCCATGGTCATATGCACTGTTGCTACCTGAATCTGACTGATATCTGCTGGATGAGCTCTCTTCATGAGTATGTCCAGGACCATGACCCCATGGCCTGCCACATCTAGCTGTGGACCCTTCAACCACTGACATAGGAGTGAAAGTTGTGCCACTATGAAAGCATGATTGAGCACAGCCACGTCAACTAACATCAGATGATGTGGTTGACCTACACTCAAATAGATGCTGTACCCCTCCCAGCAGATGTTCCATCACAGACAATGCCTGTTCTAATGTGTCATTCGTCCAATCCATTCAATCCATTGAATCTGCAACATGGTGGAGGCAGTCACACATGGTAGCCTGAGCCACATCTACAACCCTAAGCATCTCCTTGGAGGCCCTTTTGAAATGTGCCTGCATCACCATGGCTGCCTTAAACATATGTTAAGTGGCACAGAAAGACAAACCTGGATCAGGTAGAGGATGGACAGCATGTCTTCACTGAGCACCCCTATCAACCCTCTTGTGTGGCGCCTCACCCATACTTTGGCTACAGCCAGAGTCAACAGGCACTGAAGCCACATTGACCATGCTACCCTGATTGTGTGTCTCACCCTCCACCTCTCTAATATCTCAGGGTTCACAGGAATGGATTTGCATAGGCTAACTGGCTGTGTCCAATGGAACTACAGGGGATGGCTGAATGTCAACCTCAGTGTCATAGTCAATCTCTGCATCCACCAACTGTGCCTCTGATTGCGCACCATCATCATCAGAGTCTGCCAATACTCTGACACCAAGAGGTAAGAGACTTACACTATCAGGAACACTTGTGTTAATAAGCAACAGACACAGGAATGCAATTAGCAGCTACACTACTACAGTTCAATATATGCTAACAAACTAACACTGCTGCCACTATCACAGATAGTACAGCAATACAAACACAGTCCCAACACCCACATCACACATACAAAATAAATATTTCTGTGAACTTCTCATCAGTACTGAAATAAAAATGTTTAGCTTACTATGTATAGATGACCCAAAACATGCTAGGGAGGATGTTCCTAGAAAAGGTAAGCAAAATATAAGGACACAATCATCACAATAACAGTAACACAGGGTAAAAACCTTTGGGCCTTTATTTGTCCATTAAAAATATATATAACAGAAACTTGTATGACATGTCCACCCAAGCCCACGTGTAATGAACTAGAATTTGTTGTTAACTGTATTAGTCTATAACTAGCCCCCCTGAAAATAAAAAATATTGCTGTCAATATTTTACTACACAAGAAATATTTAACAATTGACATAGATTAACCTACCTGGAAGCTCCTCCTGGGACATACTTCTCCTTCCTGAAACAGCAGCACCAACATCAATCACATGCTGTTGTGCACTTTCCACTGAGCTTTCTGGATCCCTGACAGGATCAGGGACAGGAACTCTTCATTTGGTGTCCTTGGTGACTATGTAGTAGGCCCCTCCCGGTAGCCATCTGTCCACTGGCCACTGCAGCTGCTCTCCTCCTGGATGATGAAATCATGTCAGTGGCCTTGTGATATACCTGATCACATGTCCTGCTGGGGGTCTATATTAGTTCACTGAAATGTGATTTCAGCAGACACCTAATCATCGACCCCTAACCAGCAAAAATCTCTTCCGTGATTCACTGAATTTACCAAGGGCAAAGAAGTAGTTGGCCTACTATACAACTTAGCCCTCTTCTCCATTGTAGTGCAATCTCAGAGTTGTTATATATAGTTGGGGGGGGTGGAGGTGAAGTCCCCCACTTGGGTGGTTCAATTTACTTAGCTGTTGGTCCGTTGTGCTGCAGGGCAAGTATTTACTTGCCCTTGGTAAAATTCAGCAAATCTCAGAAGCGATTATCACTGGATAGGAGTCAATGATTAGGTGTTCGCTGTAATCACATTTCAGCAAGCTAATATAGACTTGTCTTGTTGTGCGCCCCAACAGAGTTTACATCATTCACTATTAGCAGGCAAATCTGCATTCTTCCAGACATATCCCCATGCCCTCTCTCAAGCAGAAAGGCACCATGTTGATGAAATGCTTGTATGATCATGTTGTTCTCTGAGTCACTGAATGGGGGGTTGCAAGGATTGGGATGCTTGGGTGCCATAGTCCTAGGTGACATAAAACACAAAAGAAGGCTACTACACATAAATATCACATAAATAAAAGTCCTGTTTACATATAACACAGAAGCAGCTTTTCAATATTACCCACTGGAGAAACAAAAAAAGCTTTTAAGATATTCAAACATAAAAAAGGATTTATGTGGTTGTAACATATCACAGTCATACACAAAGCAAGGTTTGATCCAAAACAAGGGGTGTAACAATAGCACAGCAAACTTATGTACAAGCAAGTATGTTTGTGCCAACACAGACATGGAACTTGGCTACCCCACCACGAAAAGCAACAGGCAAATGACATTTTGGTACCAAACAAAGGAATAAAACATCAGTGAATTGTTATAAGTGCTATGAAAGAAACTGACCCAAAAAATGTGTGCACATTTACCACAGGGCATTCATTTTTATGCAATTTCTTTTTTACCTGTACATGTGGCTAGCATTCCCCTTGAGGTGTCTATGAGCCATCCTAGAAGGCTAACAACGCTGTTCCATTGACAATATAGGACATTTCCATTTCACTGAAATAACAATAGAAGAGAGTAAAGTGAAACAGTTGCAACATTAACACTTGTGATGAAAGTTAATGATGTTGTGCATCTGAGAAAGTAAAATGCCCTGCAAAAATGCCTATGCTATCAGTAAACTTCTAAGAAGTCCATACAGATAAAAGTAACATTTGCTAATGCATATATAAAAATATTTTTGTAAGTGACATGTGAGCATATCCAATATATGACTGAAAAATGCAAGAGCAGTAATCTTCTGTGCGGATAAATCCAAAGTAATAGCAATCTTCTTCTATGTTATCCACATAAACACGTCTCACCTGCAGGTTCCCTAGCTACATGGTTCCCATTTTATAGTGCATTCAGGCTTGCAAGCACGATTAAGATGCAAATGTGGTATGAACTCATTAAAACTGCTGAAACCCAAATTCTTGGCTCTGTCTAGCAGGTGTAAACATCAGGGACTATCTCAGTGTTTGTTGCTGATGGATTGCAACTGTAAATGATTACTGGTAGGGAGAAGTAAAACACAATGGCAACTCAGACTCCCTTACCTCCAGTGGGTGTGTCAGCCAGGTTAGACTTACAAAGTGTACAAGAAATTATATCAAGGTTTTAAATGCATGTAAGTAGTACACATTTCACAGTTTTCGTTCGAAAACATCCAACTGCCCATGCTTTTCTTGAAAAGTGTATATTATTGCCACATAATATTCTCACACATTTTAAAGACAATGGCACAAAATGGCTTACAGACTGCATGTGTGACATTACTGCTCAGAATAGAGAAGAATGAACACCATACAGAGATAAGACAGAACTTCATTTCTGCAAGCAATAGTCTTAAATAGTTGTGTTATCACTCATTGCACTACATCTGCAATTAATACATGTACAAACAAATCGGAAGTGTGCAAGTGTCATATGTCTTGTTAATACTGTGGATGATGATGATGCACTTGCTTTTATGCATAATGATGATTTTCACTGGCTGCTGCAAAGCTGTTTCTGTGGCAAAGAGGGATAAGACCCCCTTACTATGCATTGGTGCAAGAGTCCAAATCCAGACTTGTGTAAAAAAATCTTTCATGTGTACTAACATGCATTTTTTGTAGTATTGTTTATTTTATAGATTTCTTTTCTTTTTTGTTTTTTTTTTTAATGCCAATATTTGCATGTTGTACAATTTAGCAGAAACATGGGAATGGATTAATACAATAAGTATCATGTAAAGTACTTGTTGAAAACCAATACATCAACCACACATGTGAATCAAAAAAACAAGAACTATCCAAAACAGCAAAGCAGAAAAAAACACCAATAAACCAAAATCCACCGAAGCTTGTAATAACAAATACCAAAACTGAATTTAGTGGTAAAAAGTTTTATTCTTTGCTTTTGTCTTTTAAAAACTTCCTCAGAATAAACTGTGAACATCATAACAATCATTTTATACAATTTTACAGCAATTAAAAATAGCCAATAAAATAATTTCTAATTACTCAGTTAAAAACAAGATAAGCATTCTTAAAGTGCAATATACTAGCCACAATAATAATAACCACTCCATAAACATCATTTATTAGAAATATAAAACTAATTATGTATCACATTTATTATTCACCTTCAACCTCTTATTATTCAGGAAACATTTAAGATCAATTGCCTCATTTAAACATGGGGGTTTGTCTGCATTCAATTTTAACTGCCCAAAGGCTTCTTTTTGCTCAACAAATCCTCTATAAGTTCCCCCTCTTAAGTTTTTTGGCACCTGTTCAAGAACAGAAACTAACAATTTTTTTCTGTCCTTCCACCCTAAATTATGTTTAAATAAAGCATTATTACGGTCCCTGACCTTAATAGAGTATAAATGTTCCTTTCTACATTTTTCCAAACTTCTAGTGGACATTACACATGAACACACCAAACTGCTATGGTTTTGTCCAAATGCTTCAAACTAATGTAAGGACCCTCCAAAATGCATCTGCAAGCAGAACAAACCATATTTATACATTCCCTTTGGCTTATTAGAAGAATTATTCTGTAAAAACATTTTAATGTTATAAGTATTTTTATAAGTAAACCTAGGAATATCTCCCAAAACTCTAACCAGATCTGAATTACCTTGAATAACACACCAGTTTCTATTAATAATAGAAGTAATACTTAAACTATCCACTGTCATTTCTAAACAACAGGCTACACTATGGTCAGTAGAAGAAACAGACCCTTCATCCTTCTCAGTACCTAACCCATATTTCAAAATAGGTTTAAATTATTCGACTAATGACATACATGCATACATTAAGAACAAGATGAAAAAGTAAATATACATATACATATACATATACATACAAGGTGCAAAGTGCAACTCACTGAAGAAATACTGAAATAAACTAGAAAGGAACAGGCATTAACAATATGTAAACAATACTGCAGAATGGGCGGCCATGGTGGTGCAGCAGTTAGCGTTGCCACCTTACAACAAGAGGTTTTCTGGTTTGATCCTCAGCTGGGGTGCCTTCTGTACGGAGTCTATATGTCCTCCCTGTGGTCTTGTGGGTTTCTTCCAGGTGCTCTGGCTTCATCCCACATCCCAAAGACATGCTGTAGGTTGATTGGACACTAAATTGGCCCTAGGTGTGAGTGTGTGCATGTGCGTGCCTTCTGTGGAAGGTTGGGTGCCGGGCTGGCAACTCAACACCGTAAAACTCCACTGCCAATCATGAGTGGACAAGGTGATCCGCTGTGGTGACCCCTAACTGGAAAAAGCTGAAAGAAGAAGAAACAATACTGCAGAATCCTTGGAAGTTTGGGAAAAATAATGCCCAACCTAATAAGCTTAGTTAACCTATGAACCTATAAACCGACTTCATTTTCTAATAAGTCAAAAGGAATGTATAAATGTGGTGTTTGTTCTGCTTGCAGATACATTTTGGAGGGTCCTTATATTAGTTTGAAGCATTTGGACAAAACCATAGCAGTTTCTGGTGTTTTTACTTGTAAAACAGACTTGTAACTAAAGGTTGATGATCAGTTTCAATCTGAATAGCTTGACCCTAAATATAATCATGAAACTTGGAGCATGGAAATACTATGGCCAAAAGCTCTTTCTCAGTTTGAGCATTCTGCATCTCAGTTTGCATTAGCATTCAAGATGCATAGGCTACTGGCATGCCCTCTTGAAGTATAACTACATCTAGGACAAATTTTGAAGTATCACAGGATAGAATAACTGGTTTGTTCACATCATAGTATTTTAACTTAGGCGAGGTGACAATTTTCTGCTTAAGGTCTTCAAATGCCTCCTGATGATGTTCCAGCCAAGACCATGCAACATTTTTGCACGCTAGTTCTCTTAAAGATGCTGTCAACTCATTGAAGTCTGGTATAAATTTGCCTAAGTAATTGACCATGCCCAGAAAATGCTGTAAACTTCGTAAATTGTCCGGCGCTGACATCTCTAGAATAACTGCTGCAAAAACCGCTCCAAAGCCGAAACTCTTCGAAACCACTAAGTTTATTTTAAACGCTCAATAAACACGTTTTTTGTCCAACAAAAATCGTTAGACTTCATCAGAAGAAAGGCATTGAAACTGTCAGTTAACATTCAAAATCCCAATATATAAACTCCCCGCCAAATGACGTAATCACACAGTTTATTCTTAAACTTATATACCCCTAATAAGCTCTAAAACAGTTATATATTAAAATAACTCATACAAAACTTTACCTTATTGCACGTGTTTATTGAGCGTTTAAAATAAACTTAGTGGTTTCGAAGAGTTTCGGCTTTGGAGCGTTTTTTGCAGCAGTTTGTTTTCGTTTTTATCTCTAGAATAACTGCTTGCTTGGTCAGGTCAGGTCTCAAGCCTGTACTTGCAAACAAATGTCCTACATACATAACTTCTGGAAGTCTAAATTTGCACTTCAGAGGATTGAGCTTTAAGCTCACTTCACATGCTCTGTCTAGAACTTTCTTCAGGTTTCTGTCATGCTCTGCTTCACCATTGCCTCCGACCAATAGACCGTCTACTATTATGGCACATGGATAACCTGAAAAAATATGTTCCATTGCATACTGGAAAACATCACATGCAGAATTTATTCCAAATGGCATCCTTAGAAATCTGTATCTGCCAAATGGAGTACCAAAAGTAGAAATGAGGATTTGCGATCAAGCATCTCTTGCCAAAATAAACTCTTTGCATCCAAAACAGAAAATACATTGGTATTCGGTATTAGAGCTGCAACTTCTTCAACTGTGCACATTGGATGACATGGTCTTTTTAATACTTTGTTCAAATCTCTTGCATCAATGCATATTCTGATTTCATCTGAGCCTTTTTTGTGAGTGGCTACCATGGACGACACCCCTTCCATTGATTCTGTGACTGGGCAAATCACACCTTGCTGCACCATTTTATCCAACTGAGCTTTAACTTTATCTTGCATAGCTATCAGAACTCTTCTTTCTGGTCTGACTACTGGAGTGACCTCTGGATCTAACTTCATGAAATACACAACTGAAAGTTTACTCATTTTGTCATCAAAAACATTGCCATACTCTGAGAAAATGGCTTCTGAAAAATTAGAACTTGGAAATGCACTTATGTGATGAACTTCTTTAGCAAAAGAAAGCAGATTCATTCTTAAACTATCTTTGATACCCAATAAAGATTGCACTGGCCTTCAGATGATATAGAATAACAAGTTGTAACAGTTCTCAGCCAAATAACATGAAATTATCACCGGACCTTCGGTTTAAATTGCTTCACCTCCATAAGCAACAAGTCTCGCACTGCTGGTTACATTCAGCTGTTCATTAGTTCTCACTCTTGCAAATGTGTCTGCTGATATAACATTACACTTTGACCCAGTATTTCTCTTGAGCTCTGTGGATTTCCCATTGATCTGGACAGTACAAAACACTTCACTTCTTGTTAATAAGTTTACTGCATCAACTCTTTCACCATGCACTGATACACCATCTACATAGAAAGCTGACTGCTTCGGCTGTACTTGAAAAACTTGCTTTTTTGTGCAACCTTTCTTTACAACTGCATGAGGCTTACTCAATTTACAAAACTTTTGTAAATCATTCCATTTTTTACACTTGTGACATTGCTGACCATATGCTAAGCACTTTTCTCTTTTAGACTCATGATTCGCACCAGAATTGCGACAGTTAACAATAAAGCTGGATTTGGGTTTTGCTGATTCATGTTTATGTTGCACTGAGCCGGCACTGGAGCCTGCACCTTTCTTGGAACTTTCTAGAAAACCTCCTGGCTTCTTTGCAAATCCTGTAGCTGCCACATGCTTAGGCATATTCTTGTTTGCCATGCATTGCATACTGTCTACATGTGGTTTAGAACCAACTGAAACCATGCTCTTGTCACTCACAAACATACTTATGTGTTTCTCTGTCACCTCATAGATTTGACAAATCTCTATTGCTTTGCTCAACATTAAATCACTGTCACAAAGTAAAATTTATCTCACAGCAGCACTGTTAATACCACATACAAGCCTGTCCTTTATCAGCTCATCTTTCAAATCACCATGCTGATATGTCTTAGCACTGTTTCTCAAGTCAATTATATAAGATGCAAATGTCTCCCCTGGTTTCTGATCTCTTGTGTAAAACAAATGCCTCTGTAATGTAATATTCGTCTGGGGATTGCACATATCTCTAAACTTGCTCTTCAAACACTCAGAGTCTTCCCTTGATTCGGCTTATACAACAATATGGCGGTCTGCACCTTCTCCCTCATATACTGCTGATGCATACACAAATGAACGCTCTCTTTCTCTGGCCTCTGACCCAGCTAGATTTAGCAAAATGAATGCCCTTGTGCATGCATCTCTGTCTGCATAAGCTGCTTGTATGAAAATATCGTACTCTTGTTCAAATAGTCTCCAGTTCTCTGCAATATTCTGATCAAACATAAGGGGTAGAGATTTTTGAAATCCATCTGCCATATTAATACCTACCAGCGAAGGAGTTTGCAAATAAGCATAAACACACATACATGCACATATGTCAGAATTAATGCCAATAATTGTCCAGTGCTTATACCTTTGTTGGGCTTTTCGGAATTATGCGAATAAACAAACTCGTAGTACTTTCGAATAACTGGACTTTGTGAAATAAACTTCTCGGGCTTTTCGATACTTTATTGGACTTTGCAAAATAACTCCTTGGACTTTTCAATACTTTACTGGACTTTGCAAAATAACTTCTCGGGCTTTTCGATACTTTACTAGACTTAGCGAAATCATTTCTCGGGCTTTTCAATGCTTTTGGAATATTATCGGTAAAGGCAGAAATGCTAAAGTAATACACCATCACTTACTATACTTTCGGAATTTTATCAGTAAAGGCAGAAATGATAAAGTGATTTACCATCATTTGTCAAAGTCATCACTATAAGAAACATTTGAGAACTTTACAATGTGACCGAGTAACTCACGAGCACTGTAATACTCTTGTAATATTGTCTTTTGTAAAAAAACACCTCTTATCAGTGTAAAATAAAATGCCAAGCAACTGCACAACGTGAATAAATCGAACATCTGTTGCCCAAATCTCAATAACTTTTGAAGTAATTGTACTTTGAGAATAACTGCATACAGCACACTGAAATGCACCCAAAATGGTGGTACCTTGCTAGGTAACTCTTTACAGTACAATAAGCACTCTGTAATGGCAGTAGTTTGCAAATAGACACACCCAGCACAAGAAACTTTTTCTCAAAATAGCTATACTTTGACTGTATTACATGAATTCCAATTCCAAGAATTCCCAAGGGGGAATTCCAAGATGGTGGCTGCCTAGAGTGCACTCTGCACGGAGCTCCTCAACTTACAATATGACTGCATGCATGTGGTGCTTTTGGAAACATTAATTACTCGCAATATTATCTGCTGAATATTGTGATCTTAGCATATATAAATAAATAAATAAGCATAAATATATATTACTCTATCTGTTTGTTTGCTGTTTGAATGGCAGCAGCATAGCCGTTTGAGGCCTATGGAACTCGGGTGACTAGACTCGACGATGAGAGCCGTGGTGTGTCGTCTTGGCTTAGAGTAGTTTGGATCACGCACAGTTTGTGTTTCGGACTCTTTCACAACTTAACTCGCCAATCTACAGCTTGACAGTATTTCTAAGGGGGAAGCGTGACACATCGATTTTGTTAGATCTCGAGTACAGTTTTTGAGAAAGAAGACCTTGCAAAG
Organism: Protopterus annectens; assembly: GCF_019279795.1. NCBI lineage: Eukaryota > Metazoa > Chordata > Ceratodontiformes > Protopteridae > Protopterus > Protopterus annectens. Next base: position 1,031,664,900 of record NC_056747.1, on the reverse strand, counting down.
TCTGGCAGTTGCTGGGATCCTGTGGATGCACCTGCTTTGTCAACTTGCAGCAATGCTGATATTTTCCGTAGAATAAATGCTATGCTGGACAACTCTTTGGATTTTACTGGTGTGTGTACTACACCTGTTACTAAAGGAAGGCGTGAGAATCTTCCAGGACCCCTCACCACGTGTAAGGACAGGCCAAAAGTTAGAGGTACAGTACTTGAAAACAAAATCCAGAAAGTGGTAACATCCAAAGATGTCAAAGGAAATGGAGAATACGGAAACTCGTATGCAGTGACTTTTCGACATTGATATCCGATTTTGGGACTTAATTCTGTCTTGGATCTTGGGGCAGTGAGAATAGTGGACATACATATGAAAAACCAAAAGTAAGAAGCGCCATTTTTTTGGGGATTATTAACGCGTGGTCTACATTAATGCAGGTACTGTGTGTTTTTTTTTGGAATTATATACCAACTTCATACTATGGGGCCAAGAATAAGCAGATATTTCTAACAGTTCGTTATTATATACATATTTTGAGAATCTTCGTGATTTTCTCTTACCCTGAACTATGGTTCACCTGTAATGTAACATGTTGGGCCTACTACGACGCTTTCTTGGAATCGTATATAACTGGATTGAATACAGGATCTAAGGGAAGACAACATATTTATATTTCTGGTATGTTTTGTTGCTTGGACTTTGGGGCATTGAGATTTGTGGAGAAACGCATACCAACTACAGGTAAAAAGCGTTCATTTTGGGATTATTAACAAGCGATTCATTTGTGCGTAGATACTGTTGTGTGTTTTTTGGAACTATATATCATTTGACAATTACGGGGCCAAGAATAAGCGGACATTTTTTCGGATCTATATGCGTTTTGGGTCTTTTCTTCGACTATCGTCTATCCTAACCTTCAGTTCATTTGTAACGTGTTGGGGCTACAACGACGCTTTGTGGAACTGCTTACAACTGGATTTACATTTGACCTAAGTGAAGACAATACATCAGTATTTCTGGCGTGGTTTTTGACTACATGCGCCATTTTTTGTATGTTTGAGGACTCTAGCTGGTCAATAACATAATGTCTATGGTCATTTGGGACATTGTGAAGTTTATACAGTGTAATATTACTTGTTTTGCATCTTTTAGTCCTTGACATTTGAACCAATTCATTTTTCAGTGTGTATGCATGTCATTTTTGACAAATGTCACTATGTCTATCTATTTTATGGAAAACTCTATGGTTTATATGTGATTCTTTGATACTATGCATATATTTTTGGTGCTTCAAACCATGCAAGTTATATAGTCGTTAACAACATACTTAAATGTATTTAAAAATCATTATTTAAGGTTTGTAATACATTTATTATACCATGCAGGATGCTACAATATTGAGGTGTATTTTGCGGCTTTTATACTATTTTAGCTGCATAGTATTGCGCTAATATTGCTTCAAGCCAATTTAAGAAGAGTATTTGAGCTATTCTATTTACATCCTTATATGGTTTCATCTATGATAGGGTTTATCAGGGCCTTTTAAAGATTGTTGTTGAACATTATATACTTTTATGGAAACTTATGTCAATGTATGTCTATTGATACTCAGAACATTTTGGTGATATATTTACAGTAAGAATTAATTAATATATGTGTAAGGATTTATATCAGGGACCATTTAAATATTGGTAGGTGCGGGTATCCAATACACCTACGCATATAGATTCCTTGGATGGAAGCTCTTTTCTAGATTTGGAACTTTATAGTTCAATCTATGATTACTGTAATATTGTCCTCTGTTCTTGGTCTGATACTTATTTTTGAATGATCAGTTACCTACCAAACAAAATAACATACCAGATCTATTTTTTATATAGTGAGGTGCTCTGGTCATATTAGATCATGTTTGTTCCAACTACCTTTAGTCTTTTCCTTGGTATATACAGCTATTTGGAATTACCGCTGTGACGTATTTGGCTGTAAAAACATACTGGGTACATTCCACTTTGATATAATTAATAAGCATATATACTATACCCAAGTTTAGATATAAATACCCAGTTGAATATTATATGTTTAGCTAATGGTCTTAGCTTTAACTAAACAATATTGGGTATGCGAATACTGTCCTTCTCACTACTTTATATTTTTTCATCATTTGGTTCTGTTGACATTAACAGACCTATTTATGATACTTGTTTAGTATATGATAATATACAGAATCTTTAGTTGGAGGTACTGGTATTTAATTGACTGCTAATTACGAGCTAAGTATTTTATATACTTAACCTAGTATTTATGGTATTGGCAATTGCCCAGCTGTATGGGGTGGTCCTTTTTCTTGTCTTCTGCCCTGCCATACCCATATACATTACTTCCCTACTTTTGTCAGTCTATATATTTCACCTTTTGGTGATTTATCACTAACAAATATCATGGATATATAAGTCAGCACTAAAAATTAAAAGCACTACACCCTCACTCCCCACTGGCCCTTGTTTTCAATTAAGGATTTCCCAATATTATTCTAGCATGTCCAAAGGTCAGTTGTCAATCTCCTCTCCGGTCCAGCTGGTGAATCTGGGAATCTTGAGGCAATGTTATAACTGCCTCATGTACACAGACAACCCTCTCCTCCTCCCACATAACACAAATACTTGCGAGAGATGCAGCTATTTAGCCAAACTGGAGGCTGAGCTCTCTCAACTCAGGACTGGCAAGACCAGACAGGAGGAGAAGGCAACTACACACACCACAAAACCAGCCTTACATAATACTACCACTCCACTGAATTAAACACATAAACACACAAAGACATACTCGGATGCTCTGAGTAAAAATTTACCTAAACAGCAGAGGCCTCCAAAGCAGACACCCAAACAACTGCTATCTCAAGACACCCCACAAGCATCACATAAACCACAAAAGCAGTGTGCAAAGCAGTCACAACCCTTAAGGCCAAATACAACACCAAACATACTTGTAATAGGTGACTCCATAGTCAGACACACTGACATCCCACTCACCAGGCTGAGCAAGGAGAGGGTCACAGTGAGCTGCCTATCGGGCGCTAGAATCCGCCACATAACACAAGCACTCGGGTCACTCCACGGCAAGTACAAATATGACACAGTCATTGTCCATGTTGGTGTGAACGACCTGAGACGTACCTCCCTGGACTACATGAAAAGAGACATAGAGGAGCTCTCTGATTATGTAGCCCAGGCAGGTATGACCCTAACCCTGAGCAGTATCCTTCCTTCACCAAGAATGATGCCACAATATAGAGACAAGATGATCAGCTTTAACAATTGGCTTAATGTCTGGTGTCATTCAAAGGGGATCCAGTGTCTGTCTGCCTGGGATGACATGCTTGACAAGCCACGCTGCCGCAAGGGACGGCTTGCACCTGTCACCCTGGGATTCCGGATATTGGCTAAGGCTCTTGCCACCCCCATAGTGCCTTTTTAGGCAAGGCTCAAATTCTAAACCTACCACCCTAGAAAACAAAAATGGGAAGAAACTGAGGGTAATGCTGCTCAATGCCAGAAGTCTAAATCTCAAAATGCACGCACTCGAGGCCCTTCTCAGTATGGAGAACATCGATGTCTGTGCTGTAACTGAAACCTGGTTCAAGGCTCCTGAGAGCACCCCGGCACTATTAGGTTTTACCTCATATCATGCGTTCCGGCCCCAAAACCCGGACCACACCACAAAAGGAGGGGGTGTATCCATATTCATAAAGGATACCCATACCTCCAGGTTGGTGGCAACGCACGAAGCTTCAGAAACCATCCAGGTGCAACTAACCATAGGCAAAACTGCTCTACAAATTGTAGCATGCTACAGGCCACCCTCTCAAACTCAGGAACCCCACACAGCCTTCCTGAAGACACTGGAGGGTATAACTGTATCTCCAAACACCATCATATTGGGTGACTTCAACTACCCGAATATAGACTGGGAACATTACTCAAGCCCTAACTTTCTAGCCCAACGGTTCCTGGAGTTCATAAATTCAAATGCCATGGAACAGCTAGTCACTGTTCCCACGAGAGGAGAAAATATACTAGATCTCATTGTCACAAACATGGGGACAAAATGCTCCACACCGGAAGTATATCCCTCATTGGTGAGATCTGATCATAAACTAATCTCACTGGAAGTCCACATCCCGCCCCCACCCCAAACAAAAAAGACCATAGTGAAGAACTTCTCTAAAGCAAACTTCACACTACTCAAGAATGGTGTGGTATCCTTCAAGTCCCCTGAGCCAGTGGAAACCACAACCCAAGCTGCGGAAGCCCTTACAAATGCCTTCTATGAACACCTCCAGGACTGCATGGATCAGGCAATCCCAAATAAAACCAAGACTCTTTCCACAAAGGGCAAACGTCCAGTCTGGTGTACCCCAGCCATTAACAAACTTTACAATAAGAGGAGAAAGCTATTACATGATAGAACAAAATCCATAAAAGGGAAGTCACCCCTGATCATTATTAGTAAAAAAATACGAGCACTCATAAAATCAACTAAGGCCAATTTTGAGAGAAAAATTGCCATGGATTCAAAGGACAATCATAAGACCTTTTTCAGCTATGTTAGGAACCTGGGTGGAAACTCCCAGATATGCTCAGAATTAATCCAAAATGATATAAAAATCACTGAACCCACAGACATTGCCAACATACTGGCAGACAGGTTCAGTGCAAACTTCACCCCCCTCTCCCCCCTAAAGGAGAGATAACTATCCCAGCCGAGTGTAGCCTCCCGGACATCTCAAATGCGCAGGTGATAGCTGCTCTCTCTAAAGCTAAAAACACAGCATCAATGGGACCGGATGGTGTCCCCGGCTGTGTGCTACACGAGCTAAATGAGGAATTAAACCCGCACATAAGGCAGCTGTTTAATCTCAGCCTTACCACAGAATATGTGCCCAAGGAGTGGCGTACGGCAACTGTGGTCCCACTCCACAAAGGCGGCGCCTCTACGGACCCTGGTAATTACCGCCCCATAAGCTTAACAAGTCTAGTCTGCAAAGCTATGGAGAGGATCATAATGGAGCTCATAAACAAAGATATAGGGGACTAGCAGACATTGGACCCGACCCAGTTTGGCTTTGTCAAGGGAAGATCATGCCTTTTGAACTTGGTCGACTTCTTCGAAACAGTCACCAAGGCCATTGATGAGGGAAAGGCAGTCCATACAGCCTACCTTGACCTTGCAAAGGCTTTCGACACAATACCCCACTCAGGTATTGTAGAAAAACTTACCAGCTTAAATGTAAACCCATATGTCACAAGATGGGTTGCAAACTGGCTTAAGGACAGAACCCACAGGGTTAGAGTTGCTGGCGCTATGTCAGACTCCAAGCCGGTCACAAGTGGTGTCCCACAGGGCTCGGTCCTTGACCCCCTATTGTTTGGCATCTACTTCTCAGAAGTACAGGCCAACATGGGAGGACTTTGGCTGACAAAGTTTGCAGACGACTGCAAACTGGGCGCCATAGTGGAAAGTGCATCGGACACGGATATCCTTCAGAAGGGACTCACGGAAACAGATAGCTGGTGCCAGAGCCATGGCCTGAAGTTAAACGCCAAAAAATGTATAGTCATACCCTTCGGGAAAAACAAGGTAACCCCAAGCTACCATATAGGTGGCAATCCACTAAGCACAGAAGAGGTTATCAGGGACCTGGGGACCCAGGTTGACAGTGGCCTTTCTTTTGACACTCACGTTGCTAAAGTGGTTAGAAAGACCTTCTACATTGCCCACCTGATCATGAAGGGATTCACATCCAGATCTAGTGAGGTCATTGTTCCCCTGTACTCTTCACTTATCAGACCAATGATAGAGTACAATGCCCCATTCGGGATGTATCTCACCCGACATCTGCAGCAATTGGAGAGACCCCAAAGGTTCCTCACCAAAAGGATAAAGGGACTCCAAAATCTGTCATATGCTGCCAGATTGAAGAAACTCCAGCTCTATTCAGTCGCATACCGTCTGCTCAGAGGTGACATGTGCCTGACATACAAGGCCATGTCCAGCCCAGAATTAATGGACATGCTCCACCTCAAAAAATCCAAATCCACCAAAACCACTAGAGCAAGCGACTTAAACCTTAGCACGGATATAAATAAGACGTGCTGGAGGGATAGATTTATCACTCAGAGACTCCCTATGCTGTGGAATAAAATCCCGGTCCATGTGAGGCAGAGCACCTCGCTGACTCTGTTCAAGAGAAATCTAGACCTGTGGATGGGAGATCGTAGGTTTACCCCGGGAATCATCTCTGTGTCACTGCTAGACAGAGGCACAACAAACTAATGGGCACAGTATTTTTTCATATAAGGGGTGGCGTAAGCCACAAAAATTTGGGCTAGGCTTATAAATGCCTTAGGGCAGATAGCCTAGTATAAACCTATGAACCTATGAACCTATGAAGCAGTTGCACTTTTCACACAATGAACTCTGAAATACGTGCACAGTAGTAAGCACACACTGTAAGCACGTTTACACACTCTGAGATACTTCAAATAACTCTAGTTATGCCATTGACACAATACGAAGATGCAGTTATGCCAAAATACAGCATTTTGCCAAAACATATGCAGTCATCTTACTTTATTTTCACTTAATGTGCCCTATTCTTTTCTTATTGGAATAATTTTGCTCAATTAAGCCCTTTTTACACCCAATACAATTTTCTTGTGCTCATTTTTGCTCTAAACATGCTCAACTTTGCACTTGTTTTGCCTTAAACATATCTGTTTTTTGCTTAACACTTAATCGTTTCATCAAATACTTTTATCTTAAACATTTTCTCTAATTAATAAACTTTTCATATTTTCCACTTGCCTGATATTGTGGTTTGTGCCCTTGTAATGCCCCTTTACTGTCTTTCGCATTAAGTATATAGTTGTTATTTCTCATTACCTTTGATTCTTTCTGGCTATGTTTGTGCTGTTTTCTTTCAGTTTTACCTTCACTGTTGTCTTTAAATCTCATGGCTCCAAATATTCTTCTCTCTTCCATCCCAGTTCTGACACCATGCCACTTTCGTGTTAGGACACATATAAATTAGCCTTCATGGATTCTGTTCAAGCAGCTTTATTATATATAAACACATTACTATTGTTGATTATTGACTGTAGCTCAAGTAACTTATATACAATTAATGACTATGATCATGCATGCTCACTCCCTAGCTGCTCTTTCTAAAAAATGGCACTAAGGTTGTGCACGTGTGCAGGTTATATACGTGCATGCACAGCCTTGCATGCTTCTTAAAGATACAAGCACACACACTTTACACTCTGTTCTACAATCTCCAAGATGCATAAACAGATCATGAAGCACAGCACTTTCATGACCCTCTGCAAGCCATCTTCAGACTACTGGATGTGTAATTGCTAATTCTGTCATTGGGGGTTGCAAATGTCACATGTGGACAGAGGCAGTATGTAAAACAGTCAAACACATACACACATATGCATGTACCCCTACTTTCTTCCATCATATAAATATATTGCGATTTTGGCTTAAATGATATAATAATGGATAGGATTTTATGTGATGTTGGTCATTAGCCTAGTAATGTCCTATGACCATAAGAACATTGCAAATGTCAATGCTGGTGTCATCCACATGTGCTATGTTGAGGTGTAGATGTTTGGTAGTCCTACAAAAGTGTATTCTAGTCTGTGGTTTGGGGTAATGTATTTATGGTTACTGCTGCCATTTGATTACCTTTCAGTTCCTTTCATAATACCTGTAGTAATATGCCTCTAGAGGACTGTTGACATGGAATGATGCTATGTATACTGTTGCCATAGTAAGGCACGTGATCTTTAGTGGAGTATATCAACATTATTCACAGTTCTCATTCAACAACCACAGTGACAATTGCAGTATGGTACATATGTGCATGTGTATACCTTCCATCATGAAATGCTCTGCGATGTACAACAGTATAACATCATACTGTTTACATGCGAAAATATGTCTTATTTCATCTACATGTTGCAATGCTGTTACATACACAAACATTTAGCAAGCTCAGATTCACTTGCAACCTTGGGGAATTTATTGCATGCACAATTGTGTTGTTATTCACAAGGATTATTCATGTGTTCCCAGCAGAATTGTGTGACAGTCAGGATTTCTGTCATTAACTGTTGTGCATGAACCACATCCACCTCATTTGTAATGTGTCCATATATGGGATCAGGGCCCTCACACACACCTTTGCAATGATAAACTTATAGGCATGTGATGTACAATTGATGCAATGATGCGAAACAGAGCTGTACAACTGTGTTAATAGCTCCACTGTGTGGCATGTGATGCATCCCCAAAGTTGGACTCAGAGGTGCTGTTGCAAATCATATTTTAAGTACAAAATATTAAGAGGAATACACAGCTATGTGTAGAGATGGTCATGGATGGCACCACACATACTCAACTAGAGGAATAGAAAATCTGCTACCTAACAGATTTGGATCAAAGTTCACTCCTCTGTCCCCATTGGTCATTGCCCCAAAGTATGCATGCAAACATTACTCAGCTTATTTTTTCAAGAGAGCATCTCATCTGTGCACTAAGGCTAAAAAGCCAACATCTTCCCAGTTGCCTTTTCAAAAACTTAAAACCTGACCTAGCAGGCACAGTTGAATACCTACTTAACCGCAGCCTCCAGAAAGGCAATGTTCTGGCAGAATGGTGGACAGCAACAGTCATCTGTCTAAACAAGGTGAAACCAGCACCCAACACAGGGAATTATAGACCCAGAAGGCTGACTGGCCTCATCTGTAAGGCAATGGAAAGAATTATCATGGACCTTATCAATAAGAACATAGGTAATCTTCCAACTGCATAGCCAACCCATTTTGATTCATTAATGCTAGATCATGCCTGTTAATCTGGTTGACTTCATTGACAAGGTCACCAAGACCATAGATGAGGGAAAGACTGCATATCACTTAACTTGACCAGTCCAAGGCACTTACACAATTTCACACTAAGGTATTGCAGCTAAACTGTCTGAACCGGGCATAACCCCTACATCATCAAGTGAGTAGCCAAATGGCCCACTGATAGGACACATACTGTCAAAAGTGTGTGAATTACATTATAATACCACTGTACTCAGCCGTCATCATACCAATAATTAAGTACAATGCACTCTTTTGCATGTACCTCACCACACATCTGCAGCAGCTGGAGCAAGCCCAGACATTTTGCAAAAGGAAGATACAAGTTGTAAAACAAGTCCTATGTGGAAAGTTGAAAGCCTTATTACTGTATTCTGTCCCCTACAGACTACTAAGAGCTGATCTGTGTCTGGCCTACAGGACAGTCTCCAGTTTGGTCCTGACAGAAATGTTACACGTTGGTAAAGCAAACTGCAAGTGTGTCACTCATTCCAAGGATGTTAACCTAGCCTCTGACATAAAAAATCATGTTGGAGAGAATGATGCATCTCTCAGACACTACCCCTTCTCTGGAACAAGCTTCTCATTCATGTAAAGTGCAGGTCTTTCCTGACCCTCTTCAAGGGCAACCTAGATCAATGGGTGGTCAATTCTAATTGTACTCCTGAATTTGTGCCCATGTCCCTCATGGATAGAGGCTGTTGTTCCTATATAAAGTAGCATAGGCTCATACTTGTGTGAACATCATTCGCCAAGCTACTGAAAAGTGTGAAACTCATATTAAATGCAGCTAGATTGTTATGGATCTTGGAACATTAGTCCAGCACTCTCCTATCAACCAATGAATCTATGAAACTATGAAGTCCAATTGTATCCTGGGTACACCCATAGTGTGACAGTACAGTGCCATGGATGTACCAGTACATCATATCAGTATTATCTCTTGAAAGTTTACATGAACACATATGCATACATGTCCAGATTACAAACACAGCAGTCAAGAGCGCCCCAGAAGTCTATGCACTTAGTTACAACTGCACAGACTGGAAAGGGATCTGACTGCAATGTCCACAGGCTGGCCTGCTCTTGCAAGAAGGAAGGACTTCACCATGGGATTGGTGACATCACACAGGAGCTTAGCGAGTGGAGCTATACAGCAAAGGAAGGTCCTAGAGTCTGACCCATGCATGTAATGTAAGTGTATTACAAGCAACAGGGTGTATGTGTGTGTGTGTGTGTGTGTGTGTGTGTGTGTGTGTGTGTGTGTGTGTGTGTGTGTGTGTTTGTCTATCTGTGTGCTTGTGTGTGTCCTGCAGTGAGTTGGTGTTCCATCCAGAATTAGTTCCTCTGTCTTCTTCCAAGAGGAGGCTATGGCCTCACACAGTTCCAAATTACATTAAGCAGGCAGGTCAGAAAATAACTGAATTTCCTTGATATGGTAGAGGACAAATAATTAGAGTATGACATACCACTACTAAAAGGCTGTGACTTGGTTAGTTAGGTAATCCTTCAACTGTCGCATACATACTAAACCTTTTTCTTCAGTATCTAAAGAGTGTAAAAAATTATACGTCCAAAACTAAGTCTGAATTGACATAGAACGCTTAAATGGTAGATGTCCTTTGCTGGAAATGTATTTAGTAAAAAAAAAAATGCATGCTCAGTACAGCAGCATAATTTGTTAAATGCATCACATTCAAATAATGTGGCATAAGCTACACATCCAGTGTGTTCATCCTTCAATGAAGAGATTGCAATAACAATGAATTTACTGGCCCATATTCAATGAAAGTCATGGGGAAGAGTTGCTTGGAGAAACAAAATTCCTTGTATTTAATTGACCTAAAGCTGTTTATTCTAGCAGCTAACTTTGTTCTGACACTTATTGCATGTAGTTTTCTAAAAAATATACTCCATTTCAGACATTTTGTGCTCGGTATGGCTGGTGTCATTTCCAACATTTTGTGTTCTTAGTATGGCTGGTGTCATTTCCAACATTTTGTGCTCTTGGTATGGCTGGTGTCATTTCAGTATAATTCTGCACCTTTTTTCTGCATCTTTAGTGTCATCCTACCTACCGGATCTTTTCAGTTACACTAGGAAGTGAGCCAAATTGCACATGTGTGTGTGTGTGTGTGTGTGTGTGTGTGTGTGTGTGTGTGTGTGTGTGTGTGTGTGTGTGTGTAATGCCCCAGTCGCTGTATACTTGTGGCTAGAGAGACCACATGGTGGTAGGTAGAGAGTATCTCAGGCTTGAATCCTGTACCTTGGTTGCAGGTGGCAGGGGCCTGAATTCCAAACCCACCACCATTTGTAAAAAAAATGCAGATTTTTGCTTCATATTTGCTCTGTTCTGTTCCTTATAAAATCTGTGGTTTCTGTACTGGCATGACCTTGCACAGTTAGTGTTGCACTGGTAGCATTGTTGCCTGACAGCTATATGTACTCAGGTTTGATTCTTGACTGGGGTGCCTTCTGTGTGGAGTCTGCATGTTCTCCCATCTTACAAAGACATATGTCTGGAGTGTTTCTCACTGGGCCTCTGGTGAAAATTGGCTTTTGTTCCAAGTCAGCCTTTCCTGGTTAACAAATGTTAAATAAATAAAAATAACAGGCATTTGAATTTCAGACTTCATATTCTTCAGAAAGTACTTGGTAACACAAAATCTTTTACTTTAGCAATTTTCTAAGTTTATAACACGGGTATTTGAAATTTGACCCTATGTTTGGGACTGTATTCCCCCATTATTGGCTTTGTCCAGGTTTTTTGTGCTAAGGTTGAGAGCTATGGTGAGAAATGAATTCACTGAATATGTTTGGAGGCTGCATTCCCCCATTACCGGTTTTGTCCATGTTTTTGCTATGAGGTTGAGAGCTATGGTGAGAACTGACTTCACTAAATGGTAGCCATTTAAGTTTCAGTCTTCCTCTCTTTCACAAAGCAGATGATTTAGCATAGTGGTATGTTGCTCTGACTGTTTTGCACAGGGTTCTGGGTTCAATACATTGCAGTGAAATGTATGGTGATAACACAGCATTTTATTCTAGCAACTTTCCAACATTATACAAGCAATGTTTAAAATGTGTCCCTGGTTTTGGTGATTTTGCCCCCCCCCAATAAATTTTGGCTTTTTCCAGATTTCTTGTGCTGCAAAGTCCAGAGATACAGCTGAGTGTCAAGTAGATTTTACAAGAAGCTGAGAACTGCAGGGGAACACAAGTTTAGTGCTGCTTATGCTAAGCTGGTGTGCATTGTTAATAGCACAACAGGTAGTAAACTTGCTTTTGAAGCAGAAGGCTATGGGTTCTACTCCCACGTTAGGTAGATTGCTGACACTGTACTGTGTTGTAAAGGGGGTGGATGCTGTAGTCCTTTTTGGAGAAGATACCTAGTAACTATGAACCTGTTATCGGTTTGCCATCCATTCCCTATTGCAATATTACTAGCTTATTATTTTTTTAATGCAACATAGGTAATTTATTCCTCAAGGGCAACAGGCACTTTATTTGTAGACGAAACAATGACATATAAAGTTGTTTGCTAGCAGCAACCTCTTCATTAGTTACAGGTTTCTTTAATGTGGAATTATTTAGATGACTTTTACTACTTCAGAGATTGTGCATATTTACTGATACTAGTGGACTGTAGAAGTTTGAGGAGACTTTCATGATGGGAATGTCCTAAACTGGGCAGTTTCGTCATTATTGGTGCATGCAATTTGTTTCATTGTTTACTGGAAAAATGTTCTGAATTGGGAAGTTTTGTCATTACTGGTGCATGCATTTTGTTTCATTGTTTACTGGAAAAATGTTCAAAGCAATACATGTAAAACACCCTCTAACAACTGTACTGTATTGTACAAGGAATATAATTTAATACAATCAGGAAGGTGTATCGTGTGCAAGGGGCCTATGATTTGAAAACAGCCCAAAGTTAATCTTTATCTGTCACTGGCAAAATGTATTTTCTTTGAATGTGGGTTTCAATGCTGTTTCAATGAATGTAAGTTTCAAGGGCAGAGAAGTTTCATGCTAAGTTTGTTTTCATTATGAGACTGCATTGCTTTGTTTAGCAGATGTCTTAGTGTTTGTGCTGTAAAATGCAAAATAAAACTTTCAAATGAAGTCCAAATCATCATAGAAGTAAAGCAGTATGCACATTAGTGTTCATGGTAAATAGGGTGAAATAGCCAAGTAATGGTTCATTGAAATGGCTGTAGGGGGGAGGCTCCATTCGACCATGATTTTGTGAGGGGGAAGAGCGGCAAACTCAAAGACAGCCCCAACTGAACTATACCTCTCAACTGTCCAGATTTTCACAGAATGAATACATTTTTGCTTATTTTTTGGTTTGTTCCTCATAAAATTTGTGGTTTTCTAGCAAATCGTTTAGGAATTAAGTCACTAAATGATGACAGACACTGAGTTTCAGACTTCATAACCTTCAGAAAAATGCATGCTAAAGCAAGACCTGTTATATTCTATCAACTGTTACAGTTTATACAAGAGCAATTTTACTACTATTTATATGTTCCCCCAATATATTTGGCCTTGTCCAGATTTCCTGCATTTACACGTTGAGAGGTACGTGCACATAAATTGCTTTATAGAATTAGTTTCAGAAAAATGCATGCTAAAGCAAGACCTGTTATGTTCTATTGACTATCTCAGTTTATACAAGAGCAATTTTTAGTACTGTTTATATGTTCCACCAATATATTTGGCCTTGTCCAGATTTCCTGCATTAACAGGTTGAGAGGTACATGCACATAAATTGCTTTATAGAATTAGGCATATCCAAACCTCTCAACTGTCCCCGATTTTAGCTCAAAATGTTGCTCTTCCCCTAATAATCCCTCTGCAAAATGGCAATTGTGGAGGAAAACGTGGAGGGTTTACAATGAATAAATAACTGTAATAATCAGAGTTATAGATTACTTTTATTTCAGAAATGCACGTAGATTCTTTTATTTTGTCAGCTGCTCAAGTTATCAGTACTAATATTAAAAAAGTGTCCCTTCTTTGACAGGTCCCTAGCTGTATTGTGTGGCTATTTTATATTTTTGCATCACATGTTTGGTCCATTTTCATAAAATTGTGTTTTTTTGGTAAATTAGTGGCAAATCATTAGACTGAAGTCAGAAAATAATGACAGACATATGAGTTTCAGAATTCATACTAATGCAAGACCTACTATTCTATTATCTTTCTAATTTTATAAGAGCAATATTTAAAAATTGTCCTTATTTTTGGGCCTTTGTCCCACTTCTATATATGGCTTTGTCCAAATGTCTTGCTCTGAGGTTGAGAGGTATGGAAAATGTGTCAGGGCCATCACAGTTATCCAGCGATATTTCAAATTGTGACATACTTGTTGCACCCCACTCCGCCATGTAGTGACTCTGGATGTGTCCAAGCAAGGCAAGGAGCAGTTATGCAGTGTAAATGTGCAGAGTATCCCCTGTCCATAGTAGACACAAGTACTATATTGGCTTTTCATCTGTCCTTGATTTTTCAGAATGTTCTGGTTTCTGTCATATTTTTATGCTGTTGATTTATGCTTCTTGTTATGCAGAAAATGTGTGTTGTTGCATTGCCTATTGCTCTGTGTTTAAGTAGCAATGTTTTAATGACCATCAGGTAAGCTTGTCTGAGATTGTAAGATGCAAGTAAGTTTTAATAAGCATACTATTAAAGAACTGACAACATTGAAAGCCTTTCTGTTGTTGCCATGCAGAGAATACTTACATAACTAGATAACGTATAAGCCTTGGATATTGAAATGCATATGACAGTATTTGTAATAAAGGACAGGATTACATTATTTTAAGAAGCTTATTACATTTGTTGGAGACTTGCAGTCATCTTTAGAGGCTTTACCTGTAAACTAAGCAGAATGCCAATCTATCATGTGTGGTCCATAACCAGTGCAGTAATGCTTTAAGCAATGTATATTGAGCTTGTTTCTTGTTTGCTTTTCATTTTTTACTTTGATCATGTTTTCCCCATGAAACAAGTAGATAGTTGTTGAGGCAGCAGGTCTTTTTTGGATAAGAAACATTTTTACAAGTGGGGGTATCACAGAGATTGCTACTTTCAGCATGTTACTTAGTACTTTAATAAAGCTGAATATAAATTATAATTAGAACTGCAGTGCAAGGAGAAGTGGTTTGAGTTTAGTGCTGCTTGTTTTTCTTATACTTGATTTTGACTGGCATTCCAGTAACGTATTTAAAAAGTAATTTATTTTTTCATGCCTCACAACCTTTTTGTTTCCATCTAGATATTAAGTAAACTGTCATGCAGCCAATGCATTGAAATATTTTTCTTCTTCTACACTTCATTTTGTCTTGATTGGACTCTCATAATGACAGTTTGGCACCCAGGGCAGCATATTTAATTAGAGTTACAGTTTTCGTGGTTTTGAGTAAAGCTCCTCCCCTTTCTAGCTGGCCGCACCACTTCCCATTGACCCTACCCATTCAGCTGTCTCTTGCAGCCCCCCCCCTTTATTTGAAGTCACCAGCTGCCACTGCACATATATACAAATATGTGTGATGATATAAATATACTCACACAGGAGGTGTAAACAGTAGTATGTACTGTACTATCTACATACATGCTTATTGTTATGCCACTGACTTGTCTTGGAAGTGCACATACATTGACATATCCTATCTTGGGTACATTGCCTTATTTAATGTGCCCTCTTGCTCTTTCTTCATTCCTGTCATTCATGTCTGTACCCATTTTCATCAGCACACTTTCACTGTCTAGTGTATGTTTTATTTTATTTGCCCTTGCCATTCACATCCCATCTATTATTTTGTTGTGCAAATAGTTATTGTAGTGTACATTATACTGAGTGGGTGGCCACAGTGGTGCAGTGATTAGCGTTGCCGCCTCACAGCAAGAGGTTCTCAGGTTCGATCCTTGGCTGGGGTGCCTTCTGTGCAGAGTCTGCATGTCCTCCCTGTGGTTGCATGGGTTTCATCCCAAAGACATGCTATAAATTGGCCCTAGGTGTGAGTGTGTGCATGTGTGTGCCTTCTGTAGAAGGTTGGGTGCCAGGTTGGCAACTCAACATTGTAAAACTCCACTGCCAATCATGAGTGGACAGGTGATCCACTGTGGCAACACCTAACCAGGAAAAGCCAAAAGAAGAAATGTACATTGCACTTCAGTCCACTTTTCTTTATTGTGTTAATACTGCTGTTATTGCAGCATTTTCACCCCAGGTAGGCATTTTGGTTGTCTGAGCAATCTCACAAAGCAGGTTTATCCATAGGCAAATTTGTATGCATGTTCTTTCTGTGTTCATGCTGCTCTGCATGGTTTCCTGGCAGGCAACACTGCTGTTAGCCATGAAATGTCACTTGCATTCACATAAGTTTGATGAGCAGCAAACATATGTGATTAGCATTGCTCCTCATTGTACTAACATGAAAACTCCATGTACTTCAACCAAAGCCTACATGGAATTTATTGAATCTCCAGGAATGTTTGTTTGCAGGAGGGCAAGCTTCCTGCATCCTGCACCATCTTCTACTTAAAT
Source organism: Protopterus annectens (assembly GCF_019279795.1). Taxonomy (NCBI): domain Eukaryota; kingdom Metazoa; phylum Chordata; order Ceratodontiformes; family Protopteridae; genus Protopterus; species Protopterus annectens. Next base: position 1,031,648,415 of record NC_056747.1, on the reverse strand, counting down.
ATACCAACTCTGCGATTGCACAATACCAGGAAAAGGTATATTTCCAGCCCCAGTATTATAGTTATCTTTCACCAAAATCGATCAGCTTTCCTGTCAAACAAAAGAAACAGGAAATAAAGCGATCAACTTAAGCACCAGTCAACCAATATATCACAGGACCCATATCTCTCTCTCTCTCTCTCTATATATATATATATATATATATATATATATATATATATATATATAGATATAGATATACATACATACATACACACATAGAGAGAGAAAGAGAGAGACAGAGATGTATACACACACACACACACACACACACACACACACACACACACACACACACACACACACACACACACACACACACACACACACACACACACACACATAGATATATATGACAATAAGAAAAGTAATGTAGTTAGTGGTACCCAAAGAACAACACTGTAGAGAGTATATACAAGTCCCAAAATATAGCAGTGTACTCACCATGGCTGTAGTCATAAAATGATTTTATTGAAGAATATAAAAGAAGAATGAGCACTTGCAGATGGCTTCCACCCTTCTTCAGATTAAAAAATGCCTGAACAACAAGAAATATGTATATAAATCCTATCTAATCACATTTGTCTGTTGTAATTATCAACTAATAAAAACATAATAAAATTCTAACCAATAAAAGTGCTGGAATGGAATACTTAACCAATTAAAAATAGTAATTTAACCTGTAGTATTATGCATACAGATGAAATGCTCCAACTAGAACTTATCTTTGTAACTTGGAAAAATGTGTGTCCAAAACATATATAGAATGGATGAATAGCTATATGTTTCCTATAATAACATCTAAATCACAAAAAAATGAGTAAAAATAATCATTAACCTCAGGATTCAGCAAGCTCTGCAAGGCATGCAGGAATAGTGCAAGAGCTGCTGCAGGCAATATGACTGCCGTTCGATCCAGGAATAAGTTCCTGGGCATGCACGAGAGCTCCTACACTATTCCTTCACGGACACAGCCCCTGTATGCTAATTACCTCATTTGCTGGTAAAAAAACATGCAAATGAGATGAATTAGCGATCCAGGAAGCAGGCAGGTATCCATGCAGGAATAGTGTAGACTGCAGAAATGTATTCAGCCAGTAGCTGAATACATTTCTGCAAACTACAAAACCGAGGCATGACAGCTCGTACAAACACATGTATTAAAAGGGTTAGGCATCCCAAATGCACAAACGGGATCAGCCCGAAAATAGTAAAAAAAGCAGAAAATAAGCTTTTCAACCAAAATCAATAGTCAATGGCATTCATAACACAAGACCATGGAATAGTAGTTGATAAGGAGGAGAGCTGAATGTCGGTTTTCTAACTATACATTAGCAGTCAATCCTGTGCAAATGAGGGCAATGATACTGAATCACATATTTCCCCTCAGTGCTAGCTTGCACCCAAACGTGTAGGTGCAGTAATACCATGGTGTAAGCCTAAGAGCTAGATGACTTCATAAGGGGGTGTGTCATGCATGCTGTAAGCTTATTGGAGCTCTGTGGCCCCTGTTTGCTCTTAGCTAAGCACAGCTAAGGAAGAGGGTGTGTCTGAAGCTGCCTAGCAGTATTTACATTGCCTAAATGGGTGTGCGCACTCTGCACCGGGTTTAAAAAAAAAAAAAAAACAGGAAATAGCAGCTGCATTCACATCTGAGCATGCCTCGGGACTTAAACAGGAAGGCAATGGGAAGAGAAAACAGCAGCAGGAAGGTAGTCAAGGAGAACTAGCATAGCTGGAAGGTGAAATGTATCAGAACCAGCCAATTACACAGGCAGCAGCCCAGCCCAGCACACTACTATAAACTATGCAAACACCTTTCCCTCTGGTTTTTCCCACAAACTCTACACCACCGGTGTACACAAATGGGGAAATTTTACCTAACAAAAGCAACAAAGGGATAGGGGCTGCTTTTGCTCTCATAAATCAATATGTGGAAGAGGCTGAGGGTGGTGAGGATGAGAATGCTGATGACTAATCCACATTGAGGAAAAGGAGAAGAGTGTACAGACCCAGGGTAACCTACCAGGGGCTACATGAGCTGGAGACAGTGGAACGCTATAGGGTGGACAGGAACCTACTACAGCAAATTGTTGAGCTCTGCCAGCCACACCTCACACATAGAACCATCAAAGGGGAACCCATCCCACTGGATTCCAAGGTATGTGTGACTTAAGAATACTAGCCACAGGTACCTTCCAAAGGCCAAGTGGGGATATCATGTGGATCTCACAGACATCACATCCAGGGTACTCCACCAGTTCCTGGATGCCATGTCAGCACATGCCGGTGAGCACATATATTCCTCAACACCCATGAGGCATTGACCAGCAATATGCATCTCTTCCACCAAATAGCAGAATACCCTGAGGTAGTGAGGTGCTATAAACTGCATGGACATATATATCAAAGCACCATCCGGCAAGTGGGGTGGGGTCTACATAAACTGCAAGGGCTTTCCCTTCATCACCTGCCAGTTCATGTGCGATGCCCAGGACATTATAATGAATGTGTGCACTGGCAGCCCTGGAAGCTATCACAACTGCCACATCTGGCATATGATGCAGCTGTACCAGAGATTTGCCAATGGGGACATCCCATATGGCCACCTAGTGGGGGATTCTGGTTATGCACTGGAGCCGTGGCTGATGACACCCATCAGAAATTGACAAACACCTGAACAAGAACTCCATAATGAGGCACACGCACAAATCAGAATTATAATAGAACATGTGTTTGGGATGCTCAAGTCATGGTTCCAGTGCCTGGACACATCCAGTGGAGCCTTGCAGTACTCTCCAGCTACATGTACCCAAACTGTCATTGTATGTGCCATGCTACACAATATGATCCTGCAGAAACAGCTGCAGCAGAAACAGCACGGGGCAGGGCCACACAGCCCCCCACCATTGCCAAGCCCAGCACAGGCACAGAGTGACTTGAAGGAGGAACAACCTGAGCCTGCCCCTGTAGGCAAAAGGAGGCATACCCAGTATGCCCAGGCTTTGGCAAAGAGGCAATGCATAGCCCATACACTGACACGGTAGGAACCCAGGGAATGACACCTCTCTGTGACTCATGCATACAGTAAAAGGGATGCCAGTCATGACACTACCTGTGCTTAGCCATGTATAGGGAGTGTACTATGTGTCTCCGACATAGTCAGCCCTCCAGCACCATCTTCAATACTGGCACAGCCACAAGGTAAGTCACTCTCACTATCAATTGCTGAATGGAGTAGTATGTTCTGCTACTTGTATCTATGGTATGGACGTGAGCATGCAAGGGAAATGGGTGGCTGAATGAGACTGCAGCAGATAGTAGACACCTATATGGGCAGCATGAAATCCATAACAAATACTGGTGTCAACATAATAGGCAGTAGTAGACAAGGTAACAAATCCCACTGCAGGACATGTGGTGGGCCAAATGTATGTCCATAGGATACATGCTTGCATGCTAGTGAGACTCACATACCCAAAAACAGTCTCAGCCAGCAGGGCAGGTGTAGATGACCACAAAGAAAGGCTGTGCTAAGGCCTCCAATTGATGGCAATGCAGGACCCCCCCCCTCCAGACCTACACAGACTACAAGAGGTCAGACAGTTGGATGTTAGTTCTGATGGGTAAGAAGTATGAAACTGAAATGTAGGTCAATAAAACCTAAGATGTGTACTACACTGATATGCCTCTAGTCTGCATAATGCATCAGAATATAATGAAATGGAAGCCAACAGAGTACCTGAAATGCCAGTACAGTCATAGCAAATGTTTGCAGTTGTCAGGTGTGCCCCCCACAATCCTATGTAGAAATGTAGTACCATGTACATGTGGGTATAATAACAGTGGAGCATAGATTACCTGAGCTGGCCAAATTAACAGGATAGATTGTTGCACGTGTACAATATGCAGGGCTCTGTGTGTTAGGTTGTTGTGTGTTGTATATTGTGTGAAAGTGGTCAGCATGTAGGCATGGAGGGTTGTGTCCCAGTGACCTATTGCCAGTACTGTTGATGACAGGGACAAGTTCTAACAACTGCAGTGCCAAATACAATGCATCCCAGCAAGACCCAATCCAGCAGTAATCCATACTAATTGTTCGGATGTAATATCTGTCACCATCTGAAAGATGGACATGGCATGAATGTGGCCCCAGCCATACACACAGTACACAGGTAGATGTACCCTAGACAGAGAGTGTATAAAATGTTACTGTCAAATGGGCACACCTTTGGAATTGTACATACAGGTTAGCAGCACATTAGTTGTCTGTGTAGTATGGAATACTGATGTAGTCTGGCCAAACACTGGCAGACCACAAAAGGCACAGGTATGAAGTACTGAGAAACTGCTGATGTCCCCGCACAAGCCAGCATAAGGGGAATGTCCCACATATATCTGTGAGTCAGCTGCAAGAAGCTTCCATAGCACACATGCGCTCAGCTCACCCCACCATCAGCCACAGGTTCATCAAAGGTCATATCCCTGCTGTTGGGAATGAGTACAATATGACCCCTACTTCTATATGGGAATACCCACTGAATGCAGCATGCTGAAGAGGTGTCCCATGCAGGTGTGTCCCTAGCTGTAAGCAGCACCCTGCCAGCATATACACCAATGGATTAATAAGGACAGAAACTATTGTCATTAACACCTTCACACCTACCCTGTCACCCCAATGGGGAATCCAGTGGTTTGCAGCCTGGGACTGTAGGAGTGACAAAATGCACTGGCCTGCTACAGATGGCCTACATCACTAACAAATGCCCTACAGTCCTCTGTAAAAGGCCTGTGTCTCACCCATACTGCCAGTGTATGTTATCTCATGGAGTCCCAAATAATGACATAACACAGTCCACAGAACACAAATGCAAGGCCATGTCGACAAATCCCTACTGCATGAATGGTGGACCAACCCCTAAATACTGCTGTAATGAAGTGATAACTATACCGATTCTTATTAGATATCTCTTGCATAATGTTACAAAGAGGATAGAATAACAAAGGAGGGGGTAGAAGCATGGATGCCATGCAGAGTATGAAGTCTGAAACTGTGATGTGTGCCCATACTATCCCTACCTGCAAACCTAGGAATGGGTGGCTACACACCTGCTCATAAACCATAGTGTAAAGGGGAAATGACCAGATATGTAAGTCCTGCCTCTGGGTAACCTGTGTGAATCTGTACAGCTGAGCGGTATGGCCAAAGCAGGATATGGCCATTCTGTCTGCAGCTCCCTTTCCAGAATGGCATGATTGTGTAAGAAAGTGTAGGCTGCAGACCACAATACTGGACACAGCTTTTTTCATCTTTTATTCCCCAGGAAATTACTGCGAGCAAATACATATATCTGTCAGTAGTTGATGACATAATACATCACAGTGTAAAACAGTACATATGTCTGAATATCTTTGCTAACACCCAAACCATGTAGCAGAAGCAGCACAGACACAATTAGTTACAGTATCCCACTATCCTTTGCCCATTGTGACTCCATATTGTCAACCTATCTACAGATATCCTGCAGAAACAGGTTGCTAGCTGTAGGTGTAGAACACAAATGCCTGCACTGGAGTACAACCTACCTGGAATGGATTCACACATTCAATAAAAAAGGTCATATTGAGCATGTTCCCACACATACAGAAATGAAGCCCATGTCTGGCAACAACAGTGGACAATACATATCTGTCAGTAACAGATGTCTGTGCACACACACCACATTGCACACCAGTCATGCTTTGCACACACATCTGTTAAGAATATACACATATATTCAAGGACAACACACTATTATAGGTCAAACATACACAAACAGAGATGTGGGGAAAAGACAGACAGACAGTGACAAAGAGCTTCTCATCATGAGGCCTGTCCCACCCACCACACATCCAATTGACCAATATCACATGATGTGCCAATGTCTATCACTGTAGACATTTACATCTGGTAGCCCTCAGCATTATAGTGTCCGTGGTGCTTGTGATAACTGTGCAACATGACAGTACAAGTCATTATTCATCTAGCAGTCGTATACACAGTCATAGCAAATGTAAAGTTGTGTGTGACTGAGTGTTGTGTATGTGTTTCCAAAGGAATGGTTTATGGCCCATTTACACACACTGCACTACCCATTGCCCTAGTTTAGCTAGCCTGCTGATGTCAGTCACCTTGAAATACCCCTTTGGACAAGGATCATAACTATAAGCTCTGCGGAACATGCAATAACTGTGTAATGTTATAGTGTGATGTATTAGTTAGGTATGAGTTCTAATCCCAGACATGGCAACTGTGAAACCCTGTGTCTGTAGAGATCAATGCTTTTAAGGCCATTCACAGTCACTACACCTACCATTGCCCTACTTTAGCAAGCTTGCTGATGTCATCTACCTTGAAATATACCTTTGGAGAAGGGCTATCTCTATAAGCTCTGTGATGCATGCCGTAAATGTGGAACAATGTAGTAGTAGTAGTAACTACACAGCTATGGGTTTGAATCACATCTGTGGTAAGTGTTTGTGTGTGCACCTCAAAGATTTTGTCCCTATTTACAGCCAGTACACATCTCAGAGCCTGACTTTAGCAGTCCTACAGATATCATCCACCTTACAAGTATCTGTTGCAAAGCCTATACCATATCAGGTCAGTGGTGCAAGTGGTAAATGTGTAACATAATGATCTGTAGAGGTTGTTAGATAGAGGTTTGAACCTCACCAATGGCAAATGTAAATGTGTGATTAGGGTAAAATTGTTTTTGGGATCTCTCACCCACTACATCACCCAATGCCAGTATTTACAAGGGCTGGTGATGTTCCTCACCTTAGAAGTACCTTGGGACAACATCCATCCAATAAGTTCCATGGTGCGTGCGATAAATGCGATTCACTGTAGTAGCAATACATAGCTAGGTAGGGGGTTGAATTTCAGTACTGGCAAGTGTGTGTGTGTTTGTCATCAGTATACTGTGTGGAGGTTGCTGTGATTGTGTAATGACAGCATGCATTGTGGGGTGGGTTTTGCTAAATTATCATATTGAGGACCTACTATATGTCACAATGTCCACCTTACAAGGACAACAGATGTCAAACAACAGAGAGGCTAGTGTAGACAATCCATAGCCCTACATGTGACATTATGTATTGGTGAACAATATAGGCAACCCTTGTATTACTCAGAGAAAACTATCTACCCATGTCTCACACACAAACACACTTGGCTAGGCAACAACCACTATATTGGTAGTTCTCTTCATATTGCCCACAGATAGTAACCATGGTGTGATTGCAGTGGACTACATGCTCTGTTGACCACAGCACTGCCACTGACATGAGAAAGTACTGTGACGTGTAACATCTCCTGACTATGTGTTATCCATCAAGTAAAAAGACATGGCACCCTGTTCCATTCCTACAATAGGGAAATAATTGCTTACAGTGGTCCTTTGCTATGTTACCCACTGGACACCTGCAACAACTGTAGAGTCTGCAAATGTAACCCACAAAGGGAATACCATGCCTTATGCACATTCTCTTCATGGACATATGTCACTAACTCCACTGAATGCCTGTATCATGCTGTCAATGTAGGTGCAGGCACAACCTCAGTTCCATAGCAAGGTCTCATTACATGAGGTGAGGAATGCCAAATCAGATGCTAACAATCTGTCCACACAACATGCCCCAGAGACCCCAGGTACACTTCCACACTTCACAGAACATACATGTATGACATGTGCACAACCCAGACACTGCCCATGGTATGGAATATAGATCACTTACATGGCAAGCATTACACAGCACTGGCCACCCACAATAGTAACCCAGATGAGTGGATGGTGAATACAATACCCACCTGTGTGGGCCATTTCAGGGACTATACCCCTGAGACACACTGGAGACCATTGTCATGTGGCCTGATGCCAAGGTATTCCCTTTGCCTAGCCTTGTACAGCCTTCTGGCACAGTCAACTACTACATACCTGTGAAGCAATGAACCCATGCATGCCAGTACTGGCAAGTGTGTGTGTGTGTGTGTGTGTGTGTGTGTGTGTGTGTGTGTGTGTGTGTGTGTGTGTGTGTGTGTGTGTGTGAGAGACTGTGTGTTTGTGTGTGTGTGTGTGTGTGTGTGTGTGTGTGTGTGTGTGTGTGTGTGTGTGTGTGTGTGTGTGTGTGTATGTGTGTGTGTGTGTGTGTGTGTGTGTGAGTGGAGATTAATGTTTTTGAAGCCATTCACATTCACTACACCTCCCATTGCCCTACTGTAGCACATCTTCTGATGTCAGTCACCTTGAAATAACCCTTTAGCCATATATCAGCCTGATAAGCTCTGTGGCGCATGTGAAAACTGCTTAATGCTATAGTATGGCAAGCTAGTTAGGTAGGAGTTCTAATCCTGAACCTGCCAACTGTGATAATGTATGTGATTCCCTGAGAGAGTGTGGTTGTGTCTTCCTTGACACCCGCTTTTGTGGACAGTCACATGTACTATGCTTCCTTTATCCCTCCTTTATTACTTTTGCTGATGTCAACTCACCTTCAAAGATACCTTTGGACATCTCTCCAATATGTAAGCTCCATGGCATGTGCTATAACTGTATAATAATGTAATAGCAATACATAGTCAGGTAGGGGTTTGAAACTCAGTACTGGTAAGTGTGTGTGTTATCAATGCCCTGTGTGGGTGTTGGGATGATTGTGTAATGACAGGGTCCATTGCAGTGTTGGTTTTACCACATCATTATATTGAGGAGCTACATTTCCCATTGTCAACATTACATAGCCAACATTTTCCAAACATTGTAGAAATTCTAGTCAACAATCCACAGCCATAAATGTGTACAGCCATGTGCAATTACCATGTGACAGTATGGATTAGTTCACAATATAGGCAACCATCATAATGCCCAGATACCACTCTCCACCCATGGATCATACAAAAACATGCTTGGCTCTTATTCTCCTGCTCCCCTCCTTTCTTACTTTGTCTCTGTCTGCCCCTCTCTCAATCCCTCTCTGGTGGATGTGGAAAAGTACACTTGCTTTGCTTAGGCAGCAGCTTGAGTTTTGTAAGTGATGCTCATGATCAACTGATGGCCTGTGCACAAATTGCAGTCCCCCACTAGCTGATTGCATGTGGAACAGCTGTGGTATCATTCCTATAGCCAACTGCATGGAAACACACTCCTATAACTAAGCACTTCATGTGGGTGTTGGCCCTTTTCCTTCACTGTGAGTAGGACTTCATGTGGTTGTTTGACAAACAGCTTCATAGAGGGTAGTTTATTATACCTCTTACAACATACACTGTGGAGACAGGCTAACAAACAGGAGGGGTATGTTCCAGACACGAGGACAGAATGTAAGTATTGCTCTTCTACATTTGAAGTAATGTTGGTTTAACAGGGTTTGTGTGGATATGGCTGTTCTACATGATTTAATATGTGTCATGACAGTGTTATGTGGTTGGGGAAACTCTTACCTGTAGGGCTATCTGCAGACTGGCCAGTATTTGGAGTCTTACATGTGTTGTGTTACTCACATATTTCCTATCTTTAGAAATGCAGTAGCATACTCTGAGGATTGCAGTCAGTACATGGTGACAACCATGTGAGTTACTGACTTCATATCCCTCAAAAGAGATATGTCACAACAAACACTGTTGCACCAGTAAATGTATGGGTTTATCACAGCAACATGTCAATATTGGCCCTGTGTTTGTGCCTCCAGCCACAACTCTGTCAACCTCTGTACATATGTCATGCAATAAGATGTGCATATGTTCAGTACAACATTATTTACTGACATCATACCTGATAACAAGCCAGTGAGATATCAGACTGCTAGACATGTTATGTATAGTAGGCCTTATATTTGAGGACAAAACCTGGACATTCTGTTGTAGTGTGTACAGTAGTGAGGTCTGTGTACTTATGGTGATTGTCGACAGACTGTGTATTGTGAATATGTACCTTGGCCTCTGTACAGACTGTGGTAGATGTCATTGTTCTTGGTCCTGTTCTATGTGATGTTGCATGCTACTCCAGTGTATTGTACCCTATCGGTATGCATGTTTGTAGGGCCAGACCGACACATGTTCCATACCACAGTAAGGCATTGGAATACACTGTGTATTGGCCCAGTATATGTAAGGTTAGTGTGTGAGTGGCACATATGAGAATGATGTTGTTCACACAGTCCATATACTGTAATATTAAGTACGCTTACCATATGTGACTGTGGCTGTGTTCAGATTGGTTGTGGGTATGCACTTTCATACAGGTGTCTGTTACTCCATGCTGTTACATGTCTGTAGAGCCTGCTATATTTGCAGGTACATGTGTAATCCCCCATAAGAAATGTAGGCCAGTGTTATGGCAGTCCACCTGGTGGGTGCACAGTGCTTTGTGACATGCCTAGCAGTTCTGTGTATTTATCCAGTGTGATGTTATGTCCAGATATTTGTTAGATGTACTGTTGCTGGGCCACCATAACTGTTGTGTATTTCTGACAAAGCAGTGGGATGCTGTACAGATGTATGTCAATAACTAATGGGTGGTATGTGGGCTTGTGACCTCTGCTTCTCCAGTTATTATGTGTCAGGACAGACAGGAGTGTGTGAATGCATAAACTGTGTGAGCTTATCTATTCCTGTATTTTTGTGATATCTCCATTTACATGGCTGTAAACATCCAGTTTGTCAGGCTTGGTCCACATGTCTTGCACTAAGGGTTTCTGTGTATACCTCTGGACTGACCACAGTGTATCAGACTGTCCACATTTATTGGTAATATCTCTGCTGTATTCCACAGGATCATTGCTGTGATTTGTATGGTACTGTACTATGATTATCTTATGATGTCTTTCAGTAACTGATGGCATACATGTCAATATCAGATGTGACTTCCCACACATTTTGGTTAAGACAACCCCTGTTACTGTAGCAGAAGTCTACATTTGTACCTGCAATACTTACATGACATCCCCTTGCACTAAGAGGTTGTGACTATTGGTGCTGAGGTATGACTCTACTACATGTTATGGACATATGTTATACATATATGTATATGTGTGTGTGTGTGTGTGTATATATATATATATATATATATATATATATATATATATATATATATATATATACACACACATATACATATACAGATAGATCTATATATGACCATATATATATATATATATATATATATATATATATATATATATATATATATATATACAATATATAGATGTGTGTTATATATATATAAATATATATGTATATGTACATGTATACATATAGCTACATATGTATATGTATTTCTCCATATCCTTGTTATGTGCAAACATGACTGTTGCATATACCTTCCCAGATGTATCACACCGTATTTATCTGATATGTGTATATTTAGATACAACAACATACTTCATGCAACACTAATATCACTAGCAAGTGCTACACAATTTCAGTGCTATTCAGTATGCCTACTGACAGATATATTGGAAAAAACAACAATTATGCTCATAGCTGTGATGGCTTAGTTGTTAACTGCTGTGACTGTAGTGTACAGGGTCCTAGGTTCAAGTTCTGCAAGGACTGTTTATTTTGTTGCTGAGCAGAACAAGGGCTGTTAGATACAGAGTGATTAAGGCAGTTTTGAGCAGTTTTAAGTGTGTTTGAGTGGGTTTGCACTATGGTAAGCATTGCTAATGTACGGTTAAATGTATAGGCGCTTACACCATTTCAGCTTTGCTTACCAGTGCACAAATTTGCTTAGCATTTATATTGCAGCAATGCTGAAACCTGCTAAGCATGGCTCAGCCCTGGTAACCAGTTATCACATTCCAGTCTGATAAAATAGCAGAGTAATGACATCTTTAATAAGTGTATTTAATTCCATGTACATAACATGCATCTATGTGCTGCCATTACAGTAGCAAGGGGTGTGAGTCTACTGTTTGGAACACCTGAGTATATATGGCTTGTACAACACTCTTTTCCATTTGAATGTGTTACATACATGAGTAGTATCCCAGGTTATATGCAGTCACACTGGCATGTAGTGTATCATTACATTACTACTGTTGACAGTGCTTTCCCAAGTAAGAGTAGATTGCAGATTGTAATACTTGAACCAAACACTCCTGCATGCAAAGAGGGACTCTGAGTCCTCACTGTCATGTTCTTGATATGTGAGCTTTGTGTCATTAAGTATTTCCTACTGGATATTGATCTGGCATGTGGATATTAACTGTAGACTACTGTGTATATAGGACATGTGACTGAGGGCTGCTGCCATCTAGTAATGGCATACCTATCAGTGTCAGACATCTATCAACACATTCATCCTAATGCATAACCAGTTGGCTAGCTGATGTCTGTGTGTCCTCAGTACAGTGTGCAGATGTCAGGTATCCACCTTGGCACTCTTGAGATAGACAAGGGGTTGTATTGTAATCCTGGTCAATGTGTGATGGTGGGTATGTCAGAGTATTATCGTGGATTTCAGTGAGTACAATATCCAGTGTGGGGTTTGGGTGCTGGGTATACTGTCTTTACACCATGGTACCCCCAGTACATGTCCCAAGGTCCACTCTGTGGGGACCACTGTCACCATCAACCATACAGGTAACTGATTACACAATCCAGCCCAATGATGCATGTGCTGTGTGCAACTTATCTGTAACAGAATGGAGACATCGACAAGGTAGTTAGCACTGATAAACCCAGGTCTCTCAGATGTGTGTATGAATGTTATGTGTTTGTCAATGTGTATATGACAGTATGTCACACTATGTATTGGTCATAAACAACCAGTACATCCCCCATTACCATACTGTACAAGGCCTGGTGATGTTCTTCACTTAACATGTAACCTGGAACACACCTCATCCTAAAAGCTGTGTGGTATGTGCAATTAAGGCCACACACATTAGTAGCACTAAGTACCTAGGTAAGAGTTGTAGTCCCAGTGTTGCCAAGTAAGTGTGTGTGTGTGTGTGTGTGTGTGTGTGTGTGTGTGTGTGTGTGTGTGTGTGTGTGTGGAAGGGATCTACTTCAGTTTGTAGAATATACATGTCCCAGGAGGTCATCTGTCTGAGAACTGACTGGCAAATGATAACATTTCACAGGTATCATCTTGTGGAAATTCATTCCATCAAAACTAGTAGTAGATGTGTAAATGCCCTCTTCCCCACTGTATATATGTACAGCGATACTGGGGTTGGTATATATAGCTGGGTGTGGATCTTGTGGACACAGCCACCATCATTGCTGTTATTGTCGAGTGTATTCCCCCACTTAATTGGCTGTAATACTGTACAGTTCATGTTAACAGGTTAAGTAGCTGTCAATCACACTGTCTGCAGTTCTGCACCACCCCACACCCTCCAAAGGGTAGGGCTGTGCCACCCACACCAGCACACCTATGTTTACCAAGTTGAGGATTGCACTACATTGAAAAAGGGGACATATACACTGCCAGTACCATTAAACTAGCAGACTGATTATTTCCCAATGTGAGGCTTTGCCTATTCTGTCTTGGTGGAATTACATAGGGTAAAATGGGTTCCTTGCAAAGGTACATACATCCATGTGTACAGTATTCTTTGTGTATTGCATCAATACCAAAGCCTCTGTGTGTGTGTGTGTTATACACAAACATGTGGTTTGTACCACCCAGTACACTTACCATTGTCCACTGTAGGAGGGCTGCTGACATCAGCCACTGTGTACTCACCTGTATACAACCCTCAGACCTATCAGGCATGTGGCACATGCAGTAACTGTTATACAGACCTGTGACTTGTGTTCAGCTATACCCAGAATATGGCACAGTCAAGGTGTCACTACAGTGCCATACGCCTTGTAGGAAACAACAGCAGACCAACATCTGCTGACACACAGACACCTACAACACAAACGGAATACATTATGTAGACCACAATCACTCAGTGTTAATAACAGCTATAAGGCATCATTGCTGGACAGCTACACATCCTGACATGTAAGCATTAAACTTTAGTGCTGAAAACATGTTACACAGCATTACATTGGTACACTATAGTACAGTCACCCTGTGCATCAGAACCATATTAGCCTGTCCCTGCATCGATGTTATGGATGACATGGATGTGGCACAGATATCATCATATGCATAGGGGTGTTGTGGGTTTGCCAGAGACCTAGGCTGAGCCATTCATTTGACATCATGTGTGTGTGTTAGGGGGTTTCATTATTAATTGGGCTGTGCAGATGTGGTGTGTGTAGGTATGAGATTGCCCTAGTTGTGTTGCTGATGTGTTTGTGTATGGATGCACATGGTTCTGCCATGTGGCTGCCCTATACAGGGGTTTGTTGGACAGCTGTAGACCATACCTGGCAGGGGGTGGAGTTTACTGTCTCCAGCCATGGACACGAGAACTGTGCCTGCCAGGGGGTCCAAGGGCACCACCAGGTACAGCCACAATATAGTACTCTCCCCTGATGATAACATATGTCCGCTGAATCCAGGTCCCTCTTGAGACCAGCCAGGGCCAAGTGCACGTAGCCTGTTATGCTGTGGTGTGGGCAGCACCCCCCCTGCAGTTTTGGGGCTGGTACTGCCACTACAGAAGTGGCTCTGACTTCTTGCTTGTCCACGTCGACCTCCACATGTTGGTGTTGCTGGCCTATGTCCACGTGGTTGTCTCACTACTTTCACCATATGCTCAAGCACAGACATTCCATGGTGGAGGATTCCCACCATCTCACCCAACCGTCTATCCAGGACCTCTGCAAAATAACGGTGCACACCTGCAAGATCATGGATGTTGTCATTAACAGCAGAATGAGTAACCCTCTGCAGCCTCAAACCTTGTCTGGTATACTATTCCATATGTGGCTGCATCTCCATGATTTCCTGAAACATCCGTCTGGTGATACCAGATGTGGCACTTCTGCCAGGGGCATGATGACCAGCAGCCCTCCTATGAGCACCCCTGTACATCTGCCTATGTGCTACTTTGCTGGGCATCTGGCTATGGCTGCTGTGTCCAGACACAAGTGCCATAGACACCATACTGTCCTGTCCCATGCCACCACCTGCCAACTGTCCCTAGGCAATGTGACTGTGTGCGGGGATGGGGTGGATAACAGTGGGATGTCAAATGATGGCACAGCTTCAGCCCCTGACAACCCTGCCTATGCCTCAACACACCTATCATCATTGTCAGAGTCTGTATGGACACTAACATCAGTTTGCCTGCAGAAGGGACCCTGACCCACCTCGCCACCTGTGAGGGGAAAACAAGAAATGCACTTTAAGACCTGTACATTATTGCTTAACTGTATGCACACACACACACACACACACACACACACACACACACACACACACACACACACACACACACACACACATGCACTTACAGGTGAGGTTGCACAAAGATATTACACACAGACCTCTCATTACCCATCTGTCAACATGCATGACATATGGCACTCAACAGCATGCACTGCAGCTATAGTCAATCCCTGTTACCAACATTATACATTTTTGTGATGCATGTGTTGTGTTAGTAGGTGATGCCCCTTTCCCTGGAACACACTGTACCCATGTACACTGTATTGCTGTGCACCTGTTCAGCACCCTGTCATGTACTGTGCACCATACACGCCATTGCTGAATGTGTATATATGTATCAGTTATGTTCGCTCTGCTGCTCACAGCCCCTATGTGTTTGTCCAACACATACCTGGGATGATATGTGGACAGACGTCAATAGTGAACGCCTGATATCTGATTTGCAGATCTCATCAGCGGTGCATGTATGACCAATAAAATGCAATTACATTGACAACCTTCAAACATTACTCTGGCTATGAGGAGTGTACACACCCTTATTGACATGACGCCCTCTTCCCTGATATGTCATGAGGCTACAATACTGCATATGTTAACATTACATGAACCTGATATGTGACACATGACTTGTGCAATCAAATACAGTATGAAACAAATGTGTTAGTTGTGCAGATGCTGATTGAGATGCATACAATCTGTAGGTGCATAAGTGTGCACACCCTTAACGTGATGGTTTGTTGCACCAGCTGTTAAGTGTACTACAGCAGTCACTATTCCTGGAAGGGGTATACTAGCATGACCCATCAGTACTTGCCAGTATTTGGTCAATCTGCCCTGCAAATGTCCCCCAACTCTACAAGATTGCAAGGTCAACTCATGTCCACAGCTCTTGGAGGTCACACAGTGCCTTCACTATTGCTGTGGAGACAGGGTTATGTCTGCCACAATTCATGACCTTGACTGTGTGCAGCTACAGCCATTCTTAGTGAAGTTTGGATGTCTGCTTCAGTTCACTGTTGTGTTTCAGGATGACACCTCTCCCCATCCTCAGCATTTTTGCAGATGCTTGACAACTATGGGCTACACATGCGTGTCATTTTGCAGTGTCCCAACCAGCCTAGTCCCTGCTAATGAATGGCAAACATACAGGTGTACACTGGCACCAGCAAGGTACAGATGGGGATGCTGGGCCTGAGGTGGAGTGAGGTGTTGATTGTGCAGCACACGTATCTTAAGTGATACTGTCTGTAGGTTTCAAACTTGGTCTTGGTACACCATTACACATTGCAACACATGCCTTTGGGGGACTTTTGATGTTATGCATATGCTACCTGTAAAGAGCCCCGGCTGATATTTCCTGTGGAACAACTGTCCCATCTGATTACCCTAACCCATGGGCCACACTTATGCAGAGTCCAGGTGATTGTCAACACAGGTACTGCACAGCCAGTACTTGCTAGGCATTCCTGCAACTCCCTCAGTGTTGCTGCATGTTACTAGGCAGCCTCCATGACCAGTTTGCAACATGTGTCATCATCTGTCTTGGATGGCCATCTATTTATTTTCTACACTAATGTTGTCCCATACATCCTCGTCACATACATGACTGTCTGCACTGTATGCCATGGCATATGCAATGGTGAGGTAAGGCTACATGTCCCACTTCTGTGTGCTACCTGTTGGGTATGGGATCCATTCCATGGCTTGTAAGATGTGTGAATAATAAATCCACGTACTCACAAACTGCAGTAAAAGCGTCCAGATCCACCAATAAGTGCCACAATACCAAGTTTTAATCCAGTTTAATGGGACAAATGGATGAATAGACATAATTAGTACATCTTTTTGGTGCCAATTAAGTTATTTAAACAGTATGAAGAGGATGGCGCTTTAATTCTGAAGAAGACCAGATGTAATGGTTGAAAGCGCTTAACTTATGTTTACATGTTATTGAGTCTATACTGTTATACGTGTCTATTCGTCAGTTTGTCCCATTAAACTGGATTAAAACTGGATTAAAACTTGGTATTGTGGCACTTATTGGTGGATCCGGACGCTTTTACTGCATCTTGTAAGATGTGTGCAAGCCATGGCTGCCTCTGTTGCAGGTGAGTGGGCAAATGTGATGGACATACGTCTTGGACAGCAGACCATTTCTTGGTGTGACATTGAGGACCTGTACTTGCTGGATGGTGCATACTCATGAAGAGTGAATGCTGTCAGTACCTCAAAAGCTGCTACCACAATATGTTATTTGGAGTGTGTGCACACATATGCTTCCAGTGTTTGTTAAGGTATGTATTCCCCATATTTGCTGTCCTAACATAGGATTCCATATTACACATTAATTTCTCATGTTAGGACCGCATTACAGGTTGTAAGGGTTGTGGAATGTGGTATCGTGATATGCTGTTGTGTAGATCTGTAATAGTTGCCATTGCAATAGTGGTATATACACTTTTGTAGCACTGTATAAGGGTGATGTTTCAGAAATGCTCCTACTGTAGGCTATATGTCCCACCATTATGTTCATCTCTGTGCACACATCTTGCAATGACAGGTTGTTAGTTATATTTCAGGACTCTTACATACCCTTCAGATATGCCACCTTGGTGACCACTTTGATGCAGTGCAGTTAACAGCAACAATAAGTGAACATGTACAGCATGCATTATGGGTAGGTGTGTGAAATGTATGCATGGTAAATACCATAGCCATAACATGGCCAGTGTATTGGCAAACCTGAACAAATAACACCATACTCACCAGCTACAGGCTGCTCCCCAAGAGGTATATCAGAGGGACCTACACAGTTGTGTGAGAGATGTGATGTCAGTAGCCATACCTGTGGCATTGGTACTGGGTGGAAGCAGCATTTCAGTACATCAACAGTACAAACCCACAATACTACAGATTATGCACATCTGTACATTACTACAATGCAGCAACAGACATGATTGAACTCTACAGATGCAGATGGATAAGCAACAGTGGTCTACTGATGTGCCCTGAGGCCTTACCTGTATGCTCCTCATCCATTTTGGGGGTGTCACCCACCTCCACAATGCAATCCACTGGGTCTTGTCTTTGCTGGCGGGCAGGTGCCCTGAGGCTGGTGAGGTGCTCCTCAGCATGTGTCAGGGGGGCTGGATGGAATGACCTCCCCCTGTGGCTAGCTGGCCCCTCCTAACTGCAGCAGCATGTTGACGGGCATGGCAGATTAGGTCAGTGCAACGATGTTGGACCTGCTCATAAATGCAGTTATGCAGGCCGACATCGTTTATCCTGTGGATGAGCTTGTTCCACAGGGCGGTCCTCTCCTGCAGATCATGGGCTGTATGGCCAAACAGGGTGTGGTAGTGCTGCACCAGGTGGTTTATTATAACCTCATTTTTTTGGCGGGAATAGACTGGCAAATGCTCTCTAGACATAGTGCCTGAAAGACATAAAGAGGAAAAAAGGTCTGAGGACCTCATACTGCAAGGATATAATAGTTGTCAATTGACATCTCTGTCTCCCCCCCACCATATCTGCAACAATAATCTGAACACACAACTCAACAGGTATGTTTACAGAAAACCTACTGTTGGGACATATATCGTATTGTACAACAAATTGAGCAATGTGTTTCTTGTCATGTTCCATGTTGAAACACTGTCATTGGTGGCCTTTTGCTAACAATGTTACCTGCATGCCATTATATATATATATATATATATATATATATATATATATATATATATATATATATATATATATATATATATATATATATATATATATATATATATATGTATATATATATATATATATATATATATATATATATATATATATATATATATATATATGCATGTGTTCTGTTTGCTATGACTGCTCCAAATCTGGTGTTTTGTGTTAATGGAGATATCTATTCATGCTGTTAGATGTAATCTTGGAATGTGTGGACTATTACTACCCACATCTGTTCTATAACTGTGACACAATAGCATGTTTGGGAAGCCACTTCCAAGAAGAACCACCTCTCCCACCTCATCTGGCCATGGTACCAGGCCACAGCACACCTGGGACCCACCCCAGGACCTCATCATCTGCTGGT